>NC_031497.1:23046084-23047697 GCF_000237925.1 Schistosoma mansoni | reverse complement strand
GTTGAGATCATGAGTTGAAGTTAGACATTAACACCGGTTGGATACCAGCCAGCTCAGTGGTCTATCGGTTAAGTGCTCTGGTGCGAGACTGGTAGGTTCTGGGTTCGAATTTCACGAGTGCGGGATCGTGGATGCGCACTGTTGAGGAGTCCCATAATAGGATGAAACGGTCGTCAAGCAGTGATTCCAGGTTTTCGATGGTGGTCTAGCTTCAATTGACTCATGATTTCAACTCTATAAAGATAATAGTAGAGTTAAAATTCACATTAAGATAGCTAATGAAAATGAAATAAAACGAAGAATTTCTTTTCAGTTAGTTTGACAATATCAAGATAGTCCTTGTGAAATAGTAATTTAATATGAAAAAAATATTACGATTTCACAAGTGACTAAGGAGGTAATGTCATATGATTAACCGAAAGAAAATAGAGAAATTGTAATAATTAAAGTGAATATTGGTAAAAGAGTTGAGTACAAATGGTCCAAGGGTCGACAAGAATACATAATATCAAATAGGAACGTTCTAATAATTAGAATATTAAGAATAGTTTTGTAAGAGTAAGAAGGTAAGTATCATAAATATGTAAGAATCTAAAAACCAAAAGAAGTTAGGATTAAATAGTATAAAATGTCCTTACTAAACTGTTCTGGTGCAGCCTCTGTACGTAATTGGGTGGGTAAAACGGTTGTAAACACTTATTTTAAGCAAAACGTTTTGATCTGTAAATATGGATGCACATAGATTCGGTGGTTATTAACTATAATATTTGATTAGTATAACAATATTATACCTTAGTTACGCCTGTTACCACTCGTAGAGAAACATAGGCTACCCACCATCACTCTCCAGCCAACTCTATCCCCATCAATCCTCTACACTTATTTCTACTTCCGATTCATCATTTTCATGTCTGCTCCTAACTCCCGACATAGTGTGATATCTACACTTCCTCTCTTCCCTTCCATTTCAGGATTCCAAGTTAGTGCTGGCCTCGTGATGCAGTTTAATGATTTCCTCAGTGTATATCCTATACACCTCCAACGTCTACTCCTAATTTCCTCTTCACATGGAATTTCGTTTGTTCTCTACCACAGTAGGCTGTTGATGATGGTTTCCGGCCAGTGAATGTTGATTATCTTCCGTAAACAACTGCTTATAAATACTCGTATCATTTTGATGATAGTTGTAGTAGTTCTCCACGTTTCAGTTCAGTACAATAGAACTGTCTTGACGTTCGTATTAAAAATTCACACTTTGGTGTTGGTTGACAGATGTTTTGAGTTCCATACGTTGTTCAATTGTAAGAATGCGGCTCTTGATTTGCCAGTCTTCGTCTTTACGTCTGCATAAGGTCCTCCCTGTTCATAGATGGTGCTGCTGTCCAGGTACGTGAAAGATCCCACCTCTTCCAGATTCTCTACATCAAGTGAAATCGGGTTGGTGTTCTCAGTGTTGTATTTGAGGATCTTGCTTTCCTCTCTGTGTATGATGAGGCCTACTGATGCAGAAGTTTCTGCTACACTAGTTATCTTCATCTTCATTTGTTCGTGTTGTGTGTGTGTGTGTGTGAATAAGAGTAGTCATCGCGAGTCAATATCTATTGATGTAGCGT
>NC_031497.1:22943794-23045662 GCF_000237925.1 Schistosoma mansoni | reverse complement strand
AACTCTATTACTTCACCCAGACTTGGAACAGGCAGTCATATTGAGACGCCAGTTGAGAAGCAATACATTTTATTCACTCTTTTCGATTCATACAGATTGGCCATCTAATTATCTTTTATATTAATGATGTTAACATCTGAGTGTGAACTTTATTTTTCAAATCAATTTTACACAATGTTCTCATTTTGATATACTTGATAATTGTAGAACAAGTATTAGTTAACTATCACAACTAATCGATCAGATATATTGAGTAATAAATTAGTTCATTGTATCTTTTGGTTGAACTACTCCATATTCAATTGGTGATAAATTGTTCACAGTGAATGATTTACTCTTGAAAATCGTTTTTTTTTTTGCATATTGACCGAGAATTATTGATAGACTATGATAATCAATTAATTGGTAAGTACTCATTATAATATGAATACTTTTCAGTAATTAAAACAGTTTAAGATTGAAATCGATGGATTTCGGAATGAAGTTAGTAGGCCTGGTAACTAATTGATCAGAATAATTTATGGTAAATAACAACTATGAATAAAAATATTAGTAGTATCGAACTGTTTTAAAAATAGTATATATGTACATAACTTTTATCTTCATTTAAAAGATTCTGTTCACAAATAATTTATAAATAAATTCATAGAAGAACATATGTGACGCTCTTATGAAATGGGAAGCTAGTGGATCAACGATCCTCAAAGCATCCTTCAGACAGAGAATGAGAGAATCACAATGAATATTTGATCCAATGTTATGCACCCAACAATGACAGCAGTGATGACGATCAAGATCAGTTTTATAAGAGGTTGCAATCGATCAAGGCGAAATTACCGGAGAAGACCTGACCATCCTGATGGGAAACCTAAACTCCAAAGTTGGAATGGACAACACCTTCTGCAAATATCAGTTCATCTTCTCTGATTTCATTGTTCACGCATTTTCATACCGATTTCGTTCCGCTCCTGTCTTTTCCTTATCGATCTTCTTCCAAAATACATTCAATGCCTGATCATCATCATATGTGGATATAAGTAGACCACACCACAATATGTGTTCTTCTATGAATTTATTTATAAATTATTTGTGAACAGAATCTTTTAAATGAAGATAAAAGTTATGTACATATATACTATTTTTAAAACAGTTCGATACTACTAATATTTTTATTCATAGTTGTTATTTACCATAAATTATTCTGATCAATTAGTTACCAGGCCTACTAACTTCATTCCGAAATCCATCGATTTCAATCTTAAACTGTTTTAATTACTGAAAAGTATTCATATTATAATGAGTACTTACCAATTAATTGATTATCATAGTCTATCAATAATTCTCGGTCAATATGCAAAAAAAAAAACGATTTTCAAGAGTAAATCATTCACTGTGAACAATTTATCACCAATTGAATATGGAGTAGTTCAACCAAAAGATACAATGAACTAATTTATTACTCAATATATCTGATCGATTAGTTGTGATAGTTAACTAATACTTGTTCTACAATTATCAAGTATATCAAAATGAGAACATTGTGTAAAATTGATTTGAAAAATAAAGTTCACACTCAGATGTTAACATCATTAATATAAAAGATAATTAGATGGCCAATCTGTATGAATCGAAAAGAGTGAATAAAATGTATTGCTTCTCAACTGGCGTCTCAATATGACTGCCTGTTCCAAGTCTGGGTGAAGTAATAGAGTTGCATATGAATTAGGCAACCCAATCGTGTAGAAAACAATCTTGTTAACAAAAATGCTAACCAAAACGAACAAATTAAACAACCGTTTAAACTCTGCTCTCCGAGTTAAAGCAAGAATTATGATGCCTCATTATAAAGGCCGAGATTCGTCGGAAGTCACGAGGACGTTGCCTTTTCTAGCAACCAGAACAACAACTTATTATAGGTACATGGAATGTCTGGATAATATGGGGGACTGGGACGATCAGTCAAATAGTTACGGAAATGAGAAGATACAAATTGGTCGTGCTCGGAATCAACGAAACCCATTGGATCCATGCTGGACAGCAAAAGTTAGGTACGGGAGAGATGCTGCTGTACTCTGGTTACACTAATAGAGTTGCTCTTGTGCTTTCCAAAGAAGCATGTGACGCCTTCATGGAATGGGAATCTAGTGAATCAAAGATCATCAAAGCATCCTTCAGACAAAGAATGAGGAAATCAGAATGAATGTTTGATCCAATGTTTTGCACCCAACAATGATAGCAGTGATGACAATAAAGATCAGCTTTATGAGAAGTTGAAATCAATGAAGGCGAAATTACCGGAAGAAACCTGACTATCGTGATGGGAAACCTAATTTCCATAGTCGTAATGGACAACACCTGGTATGAAGATATTATGGGACAACGAGGACTAAGAGAAAGGAGTGAGAATGGTAACAGATTTTCAGATTTATTTGCGATCAATAAATTTGTTATGGGTGGCACGATGTTCCCACACAAATGCATACACAAAGCTACATTAGTCTCACCGGATCACACCACGGAGAACCACAGAGACTGGTTAAGGACAAATAAAGTAAGACAATCACCGAGATCCAACAACAGAGGAACAGATGGTTAGAATATTTTGAGGAACTCTAGAATAGACCAGCTACATTGAATCCAATGGACATCGAGGCAACACACACTCACCTCTCTATCAATGTCACTCTATCAATAATCGAACAAACAGGATGGTCATCAAACAAGTCAAGAGTGGGAAATCAGCAGTACCTGACAATATACCACACAAAGTACTGAAGTCATGTATAACTCTGACTATAAACATGCTCCACGATCTATTCACGAAGACGTAGGACGAGGAACAACTGCCACTAACAGACTGGAAAAGAAGGACAACTCATAAAGATACCAAAGAATCGATATCTGAGCAAATGTGAGAAGTGCAGATGCATCACACTACTGTCGGTGTCAGTAAATGTTTTCAACAGATTGTTGCTAGGCCGAATGAAAGATTCAGTGGACGCCCAACTTCGAGAACAGCAGGTTGGATTCCGTAAGGATCGCTTGTAAAAAGACCAAATCTCGACACTACAGATCATCGTTGGACAATGAATTGAATGGAACACGTCACTATACATCAACATCTTCGTTTATGAAAAAAGCATTCGACAGTGTAGATAGGAGGATCTGATGGAAGCTTCTTTGACACTATGAAGTATCTGAGAAGATCATCAATATGATAAGGAGTTCAGACGACGGGCTACAGTGTGAATTCGTGAATGGAGGACATCTGAGAGGGGGATTGCAAGTGAGGACTGGAGTCGGACAAGGCTGTTAATTGTAGCCCTTTCTCTTCCTTATATTGGTTGACTGGATTGTTCTTGTGCATGTATGAGGAGAGGCACGGAATACAATTGACGGCTCACAATCAATTAGACTATTTGGACTTCGCAGATGAACTACCTCTTCTATCCCACACACACACACACACAACACGAACAAATGAAGATGAAGATAACTAGTGTAGCAGAAACTTCTGCATCAGTAGGCCTCATCATACACAGAGAGGAAAGCAAGATCCTCAAATACAACACTGAGAACACCAACCCGATTTCACTTGATGTAGAGAATCTGGAAGAGGTGGGATCTTTCACGTACCTGGACAGCAGCACCATCTATGAACAGGGAGGACCTTATGCAGACGTAAAGACGAAGACTGGCAAATCAAGAGCCGCATTCTTACAATTGAACAACGTATGGAACTCAAAACATCTGTCAACCAACACCAAAGTGTGAATTTTTAATACGAACGTCAAGACAGTTCTATCGTACTGAACTGAAACGTGGAGAACTACTACAACTATCATCAAAATGATACGAGTATTTATAAGCAGTTGTTTACGGAAGATAATCAACATTCACTGGCCGGAAACCATCATCAACAGCCTACTGTGGTAGAGAACAAACGAAATTCCATGTGAAGAGGAAATTAGGAGTAGACGTTGGAGGTGTATAGGATATACATTGAGGAAATCATTAAACACTTGTTTTCCTATTCATTACATGTTCGTAACTTATTTTTATCTGACTATGAATATCGATTAACGCTTGGAGAAAGCGAGTTGGTGTTATATCGAATGTGTGCGTGCCCTGTTTGACATATGACGTGATGATCCCCGCCAATGAGAGAGGAGCGAATCATCGATCAGAACAATGATACACAAAAGCCGTATCAGCAGTCTTGAGTACTTATCAGTCCCGATTTCTGCCTAGCCCAGACAGTTGAGTACAGAACACCAATAACAGCCTCTGAAACATGAATCATTATTCTCAAACATACTGTGTTTATATACCAATCATACAGACCACATCCTACCATAAAATAGGAAAACAACATTTGTACAAGATTTATCCAAATGTGACTGTTAATAGGGGGAACAGTAATTAATGGACTAGGGATAACTCAAGAATAGTAGATCATATAGCAATAGTCTATGGGTCAAAATAAAGCTTATAATAAGAGGGACACGAATATGAATAGTTTAGTTATTTAACAATCATACATAACATATTGGTCCATAAGTAGTTCTCAAAGTTGCCATTCATAAATCTCCACGGGATATAGCATTTGGTTATTAACTTAATCTTCTATTGCTGTATACTTTGAATATAACTATTCTTAAACGTTTCGTATTTTCGTATGAAACAAGGCTTACGGAGCAAAATGAGGCATATAACATTTTCACAGGAGTTTTGATAGATATTTCTAGCGAGATGCATTTCAGTTCCCAATATTTCAATAGATTTCATGATATACTGACAGCTGTTTGATGAGAACTCTTTGGTGAAAATCAAACTTGTTCAGTCTGATATATCGAATTCTTTGGTTCCTTAGAAAACTCAGAATATCAACACTGTACAGTAGTAGTGTAGTGAACAAAACACCATATACTACTTATGTGGATATAAGTAGACCACAGTCCAGTAGCATGTAAAGCAATTAGAAGGGAATAGAGTTTTACCTAAATAATAATCAATTATTTATTGCTTTATGGATATTATAGCCTTTTGTTTATAACTAGAATTAAGAAAAACTTACACCTGGCATGAAATTGTACAAGTTTAATACGGCCATAGGATTTGTATATACTACTTGTTAGCTAAGATTTATTTCAAAGCATCGTCAAAAATACTCTCAGGTAAATTTGCACTGAAGCTAAAAGTAGATTGTAAAATATAGTGGAGTATAAATAATTTAATGTTCTTTACAAAGTCTTTCTATGAATTTGTTAACTAGACTAGAAGATAATATTATGGTGTGATCTACTTATATCCATATAAGTAGTATGTGGTGATGGTTAGACATAGAATGGCAAAAGACCGATAAGGAAACAACTGAAATGAAGCGCAGTTGGTATGAAAATGCACAAACAATGGAATTAGAGAATGCAGATTGACATTTACAGAATGAACAGTGAAGATTGAGACAATTGGTTGTCCTCACCTGTGTTCTTGTTCACTATAATATAACTAGTTGCAAATTTTTTAAACTCTCTTGTTAAGCTCATACCATTATTTAAACAATATTCACGCTAAACATGAACTTTATTTCTTTCTCCCTTAGAAAATAATGTAGAGACCATTGCTACTTTTTAACCTTTGTTAAAGGAATATAGTGATCCATATCAGTCTACTTGCAACATACAAGAACTACATTAGAGTCTTTACCTGTTATAGGTTATAATATGATTAGAAGTATATTAAACCTACTAAACCTTTTTTTCAAAATAAATGACAGTTGAAGAAATCTTGGTAATATAATTTAAATTGAGGATTCGATCTACACTAAGACGGACCTGACATACATGACACTGATCACCACCCAGTGATCAATCAATTGTAAATACATCGCAATCTTACAGGAGGTCAGTCGCGGGCCGGATAGCTCAGTGGTAAGGTCTCTGACTGTGAAGCTGGGTGACACGGGATCAAATCCGTGCGGAAACATCAGTTACTTCAAGATTACAGGTATACGTTGCTGACGGGTGCCAAGTAGCATGAAACCTAGGTTCAGGGTTTCCTGTTGATTACCTCTAACCACCATCTCGTCTCTACAGTTTATCTATAAAACATCATCAGAACGTACTTCAAGTAGAAGTAAGCTTCTTGACCATTCCACAAACTATAAACCCATTCTTTCTAATCACTCTATTTCCAACTGTCTGTGATCACTCGTTTCATTATCTTGATATGTCATTGTAATTTGATTGACTGTTTTGTTTTGTTGAACTATGACCATGTAGTTGTTGTTCGAGCTTCTTCGAACAGATTAATAAATTATGTTTGTATTGATGTGGTTGTTATTTACAGATTAGCTTGTAATGTCATACTTCTAGAAATTGTATTATTGGAATTTTTTGGATCGAGATCTATGGAATTTCTTCAACGGAATTTGTCTACTATTATTTGTACACCCTGATATACATTAATATGTCAACCCTTATCATTCATATTCTCTACACATGTATATATCAGTAAATGAGAACTTCTGTCAGTTGATTCTTTATATTATATAGATAGTATTAAATTTTTCTTTATCCACTGTTGAATCTTCCAGTCTGTACGTCATGGAATGAATTTCTTGTATAGGCCTGTGAGTAACAGCTGTATTAGATCAAAAGTGGATTCAGGGTTTTTGAGACCAAAATTTATTTGTCTTTTTTAGTCGATTTGTTATTCAGTATTAAATGATGATTCGGCAAGACTATAATTTATGGACGACCTTTGAACGAACTTTAATTGACCTTGAGAGATATCAGCCAATCAATAAACAGTCAGTATAGAGTAAAAATATATTATATGAAGCCAAAGAATTAAAGTAGATACACTTCTTTTAATATGGTCCAAAAACTTGTCAACGTTAGAAAAACGTTCAAAGGTTTCAAAATCGTAATGCATAAGGTAGAGGAACTCATTCATATGGCTCCATAATAGTTGGTCTCTGGAACCATGATAAGGTCGCAATACTTGCTCAGCCTTGACCACATAGCTTCATTATTGTTTGTTTGTACTCCATTTGTCTAAGTTTATCATTTTTATTATGGATATATCCCTACAATATTCATACCACTGAACAGCCGAAGCTTCAGTAACATTTGAGATTATTGCAGCCAACGTTAGTGGTGCTTTTATTATACAATTCAAAGCAATTATTATAATTTGCCTTAGTCTCAATCTGGATCGAGCGATAAAGGTTCCTATTCTAGCAAACGTCTTCTTTCAACATATATTAATCGAAGGACAACATCATGGTAATCTGCACAAGGTCTACAAGTCATTTGATTACCGCAATTACAAATAAAGGAAGTTCTTAGTAGTCCCATTTATTGTAGCCGCTTAATTGTCACGTCCTCTCTAAAATCCATTGTGAACCCAGCTTACATGAGCATCAAGTACTGAAATTGGCGCCATGACTTTGAAATCCCTCAAACGCTTCTGACTGGCTCGTCTATGAATTATAGTCTCGCTGATGTTTCTACTTGATTAAATGATTTAGTTATATTATTACCACTAGTGAATTGTATCATCCATTGTTCATAAAAACGATCAATAATTTGTTTCATAAATTGTCTTAAATAATTATCACGTAACGAAAGGTTATTTCTTACTTAAAATGAGTACGTGTATGTTGTCATTTTCTATGCTTTATTCATTTTATCAAGAGAAATATTAAAGTTATGAGCGTAGGTGAAATGTACACCAATCACTAACACCACATGATTAGCGTGCCTTACGCATATATGTATATCAGCTTATCAGTATGCGTTAGCCTATAACGAATTTACAGTAGGTTTCTCGATTACAAAAAAATATTTCAACCAAAGTACACTAAGTTGAAGTGTAAATTTGTAGTGGCTGGTACTATGTCATGCCCATATAGGCTATTCTAGCTTCTGGATTGACCAATTTATGTATTCTTCTCAATCTACATCTTGTTGATTATTCGCTTATTAATACTGACTGTTTTGAGATGATCGTATTGAAGTGAACAAAACACTGGTGGGGACAATCGAGTGTATTTTAAGCACAAATTACAAACTATCTTACTAAGATCTAATAACCATACAGCAAACAGTTAATTTGCAAAATAACAATCGATCGCCTCAATCTTAACTGTTCCTTCTGCAAATATCAGTCCATCTTCTCAGATTTCACTGTTCATTCATTTCCATACCAATTACGTTCCACTCCGGTTCTTTCCTTATCGGTCTTCTGCCAAAATACATTCTATGTTAGACCATTACCATATACTACTTATGAGGATATAAGTAGACCACACCGCAGTATGTGTGTTAATTACTCACCCTATTCATTATTTTTGTATGGATACAAATATTGAGTCACGCTTGATAAAAATGAGTTGGATTACTCGCCTTCACTGAGCGTCACACCCTTCCTCTGTTTGTCTCTATAGATCAATGAGTGTATGAAATATACGTATTCAAAATCCATTCTCGTATTTGACTTCTTTTATTCCGTTATTCTCTAACGCGAATTGAGTCGATAAAAATATACGAGGGTTTGAGGCATGTATATTACGATAACAATCAGCATCCGTGACTGACTTCAAGGCACATGTCCTGGAGTTCTAGTGGGAAGCAGTGACCGTGGAGTTCAACCACGTCTGTTGTGAGATAACAACTCACTGAAGACAATTGGTGAATGGTCGCTCATAATTTGTGGATCGATTGAAGTTAGATATTTACACCGTTGGATGCCGGCTCAGTGGTCTATCGGTTAAGGGCTCTGGCTCGAGACTGGTAGGTCCTGGGTTCGAATCTCACGAGTGCCAGATCGTGGATGCGCACTGCTGAGGAGTCCCATAATAGGACGAAACGGCCGCCCAGTGCTTGCAGGTTTTCGATGGTGGTCTAGCTTCAATTGACTCATGATTTCAACTATGAAAAATACTGAAATCTCCACAAAACCCCTTCTAATCAGCATCCGATTTAACTGAAGTCAAATATAGGGTTAGAAAAAATTAACGGTTACTTATGTTAAATCAAGAATCTCAATTACCGATAATTATAATTTTGTGCAACATAATAAATAAGCAGAGTTGAATAGTGATTAGTAGAGGAATCCAGGATGTACGTTTAGTCCTATTTAAGACTCTTCAGTTGGATGCACCTGTGCCCTGGAGTTATCATTCACGGCGGGACTCTTGTGGGATCAAGATCCAACTCCAATTAGATCGTATGAATGCTTGTCAAAATATACATCCTGTCTATCCTCTTATGTAATAAATGACTTAATCCACGTTGGTGAATAACGGAATTAAATAAGTCAAATACAAGAATGGATTTCGAATACATATATTTTGTATACTCGTTGATCTGGACAGGAAATCAGAGGGATAAAGAGAATAGAAGAGAAAGAAGCAAAAATGACACGCATTGGAGATCGCGGGTAAGCCAACTATCATATCCCGATGAGATTAATGAATGTTCACAGTCATAGCACGCACATCAATGGATATAACAACTGGCGACGGGGTAAAAAAATCGAACCAAAGTCAGCCTGCAATTGGTTGAAAATCAGGTAATTATTTAGTGCAATCAGCATTCAGAATTGTCGTTGCTGTCCTTGAACGACATTGGTCACTGGTCATACGGTAAAAAATGGCTCTAACTTCCGACCAATTACAGTTGCTATTCCAGCGACAGGAGTAGCGTTTCAAAAAGAGTCAGATATAATTTATTGACAAGTTACAAGCAAAGCTGCTGAATCACCCATGCTTTGGGGGGGGGGTGACGGAGGTTAACGAATTAATTTCTAAATTGCGCACAGAGCTGGAAATTGATTGCAGAATGAATGAATATGCCGGTGAAAACCTCAATAAATTCGTGACGAACAGAAACTTAAGCTAAGCAGTAGTAGTCATACATAAGCAGCCCAGTAGTCCAGTACTGTTTGTTTCAGAGACGTTCCCCATACTTGGTTCAAATTCTATTATCCTCGAAACAGAACGTGCAAACAATGAATTTTCCAGTTCACAGAAAGACAATATCTTGTTAAACGCCCATAAAATTGCTGCAGCAACCGCCCATGAAGAAACAGAGAATAAATCGAACAGTACACTGAATGCAGCTGCACCGATTGGAACTCATCATTCTACAATAGAGATTTCTGACGAATCTAATTGTCGAGATTATAATGTTTTACCAGAAAATATGTCACATGTATCAAATAATAATCACGAACCTAGTGCATTTATGATGGATGCTGATTATCTTAGTGACTCATTATTTACTAGTGGTTTACCCAATAAATGTGATGACAATATTTCAGAAGAACCAAACTCTGACCTCATGTCAAATATCGATCCTCACCATTCAATCAGTTCTAGCAGATTCGCTATTGAATGCAGGAAAAATGTTTTAAATAGAGTCACATTAAATGTAACTTCGGAATATGAGGATCCAACTCTAGTTCGTGGGGAAGGATAAATTCGGGAAATTTAAAATCCGGATATCAACTCCGGATCTCTCAAAAAAGGGGAGGTGTTATGTCCCGATGAGATTAATGAACGGTAACTGTTGAAATCTATTTCTGGACTAGTACTATACATATATTTTTATTGTATAATTGTTAAGTAACTAAACTATTCGTATTCGTGTTCCTCTTATTATAAACTTCATTTTGACCCATAGACTATTGCTATATGATCTACTATTCTTGAGTTATCCCTAGTCCATTAATTACTGTTCCCCCTATTCACAGTCACATTTGGATAAATTTCGTACAAATGTTGTTTTCCTATTTTATGGTAGGATGTGGTCTGTATGATTGGTATATAAACACAGTATGTTTGAGAATAATGATTCATGTTTCAGAGGCTGTTATTGGTGTTCTGTACTCAACTGTCTGGGCTAGGCAGAAATCGGGACTGATAAGTACTCAAGACTGCTGATACGGCTTTTGTGTATCATTGTTCTGATCGATGAATTCGCTCTTCTCTCATTGGCGGGGATCATCACGTCATATGTCAAACAGGGCACGCACTCATTCGATATAACACCAACTCGCTTTCTCCAAGCGTTAATCGATATTCATAGTCAGATAAAAATAAGTTACGAACATGTAATGAATAGGAAAACAAGTGTACACACACATACGCTCGTATAAAAAACAGTCAGGGTTGATAAGTGAATATTTAACGAAGTCAAAACGTGACCCAAGATGGATAGGGAAATTGGCTTGTCCAGAAGTTTGAATAAGGTATATGGGCTTAACATATCAACCGACAATACAATAACCCAATATTTTCCTCTCCAAACGCCCAACGCATTATCCACTTAGTTACTTAATCCAACTGAATCTGACTCTGCCGAAAAAGTGCCCACGATATAGTGTCAATATCAATTCAATCAGCTCAGGATGCACAGATGCTAAAAGGAGACTGATCAATTAAAGACCTTGACATAAACGGGGAAGATCTAAACAATTCTTACAGATGAATTTATTCTGGATTGTTTGCTTTCTCTTTACCTTAATTTCTATTAGTTTTTTTCAAGCAGATTCAATACGTAAACATCCATCATAGTTGTGTGTTTCTTTAAGCTAGAAAACATTGAAAAATGAAAAGGGACATGAATAACCAATAATGTCTTGTATCAACATTTGAAATACTGGATCGTCTTATCAAGGAGACGTTCATTTTCAATCACAGTGATCAAGAACCAGCTTAATGCTTACATTTTTTCATTGCCTAATACAGTGAACTTTAACACCTGATTTTAAATGAATGAATTCATATGTAAGCGATGGCGTTTGAAGCGAAAGGTACTGGGTTCGAGTCCCAGAGTGAACATCAACGCTGAGATGCAGGTACATCCAGCGGACTAGTCCCAAATAGGACGAAACGCACGTCCTGGATTCAACTGCTAGCCACTATCCATCCTCATTTATAATGCTTGTGAATTATGGTTATATCGATGCAATACGCACAGTATGCACATATGCCAATAAGAGACCGATCAATTGTAGTCCTAAACATCAATGGGAAGATTAAAACAAACAATACTAAGTGAATTTAAATTTTCTGACGTTTCGTGACTCAGTATAAGCCACTTCTTATTTATAACAATCTACCAAAAGCTCAATTTATTCGAAATTATCGAGTCACACCTTGGTAATGGTACCTATTCAGATATCTGTTTACTAGTGTATTCATAAAGAAGATGGAATTGGTACCTGTAAAGTTTGAAAAACGTCAAGTTTATACTCAGTACAGTATAATTTCTTCGTTTAAATCTAGAGAGGATACGATAAGGAATAGTAAAATCAGATAAGTTGAGCATGGAAATTTCTAGTTTCATAATGTTAAGCCACAAAAACATGCAGGATTATTTAGATAGTAAGTCAACAGAAAACTAATTCTAAAATAAACAAAATATGAGTAAGACGAGATCGTAACAAACGTTCAAATAAGAGTAAATAATATTCTATAAGTCATCTTAACAGAACCAACAGTCATACTGGTATAGTACGACTCAAGCAGAATGCCAAGTTGATAGACTAGGTCGGTCAGGCATATAATTTCAAGGTCAAATGACGGGTGAAAGATACCAACCTGTCCACGCTATTGGCTGAAAGTCTGCCATCGTTTTCTTACGGACATATACCCATATTAATGAATGAGCTATTGGTTATATTCTGATTCAAACTAACCAATAAAATCTTCCTGCTGACTCTTCGTTTTCTCACTCACGTAGTTGGTTGGGCCTGAGTATAGGAAGCATGTATATCAGTACCGGAATGGGACAGTCGCCCAGCACAATATTTTATGGCGACGGACTAACTCATCACTAGTTATTTTCTATATTTAAATGCTAATGTAAAATTAGACACTAAAAGGAATAAGACATAGGAATACTCGGGTAAGATCAAAAGACTTTCTTAGGACGACTTTAAGTAAATCTAACTTGGATGCATGTATTATAGTAGTTTGTGGGTTTGATAATAACCTTTTAAGCAGAATACTACTAATTGGTCAATTTAAAATAAGACAGTGCACCAAGGAAAATAAAACATGAAGCCCTTCTATTGATTTAAAAATGATGATGTCTCTCAGACAAAGCAGAACGAAGTTATTTTTTCGAAGATCAAATTTGTACTATGACGAGTTTCTCAATGAAGCAGTTTTTAGAACAAACTTAAGGTCAGATGTATATTTTACCGATATATTTTTAGTCTGTTCAGGAAGTAGTTTCAGTCAGCAATTTCATTGAGTAAATAACATTCAATAGCTCTACAGTTGCTTAATCACCGAGCAGTAATTAATGTCTCATTTGTCCAATCCTTTAGTGATGATCAAATTTTATAGATCAAGCTGTAATAAAGTCACTACTATAAGTGACTTGAAAGACTATGTATTATGTTAAAATGTTAGGTAGCTGAAAATAGTGTTCAGATAATCTTGACTCTTTGTTTTACTCTAGCTGGAGCTCATCAGTAAGGAATTCCTAAAATCTCAAGTGAACTCGAAGATAGAATTTGATCAGGACTATAACAGACAGATAAAGATGGCATTGATCACTACTCAGTTACAGATTAGTTCGGAATATAATAACCTAATTGGAGGACAGTCGCTCTTCGAATAGCTGAGTGGTAATGTTTTGGATTATGATGCTGAATGACTTTCCCCCTGGGGTCACCAGTTTTTAGAAACCGAAGGCACAAACTAATGATGAGTGTCAACCATTATGAAACCTAGGTCCAAGGTTTCCTGCTGGCGACCTATACTGACTTAATATTTCACCAGTCCTACTGGTATCATGACAGCAGTCTTCATAGAAATAATACCCTTCTGGCTTCCTAAATGTACAGCAGAACAATAAGAATATTAAGATTTAATATTCTTATTGTTCCGCCAATATGATATGTATATTTCCTATTGTATAATTGCTGAGTAACTAAACTATTCGTATTCGTGTTCCTCTTATTATAAACTTCATTTTGACCCATAGACTATTGCTATATGATCTACTATTCTTGAGTTATCCCTAGTCCATTAATTACTGTTCCCCCTATTCACAGTCACATTTGGATAAATTTCGTACAAATGTTGTTTTCCTATTTTATGGTAGGATGTGGTCTGTATGATTGGTATATAAACACAGTATGTTTGAGAATAATGATTCATGTTTCAGAGGCTGTTATTGGTGTTCTGTACTCAACTGTCTGGGCTAGGCAGAAATCGGGACTGATAAGTACTCAAGACTGCTGATACGGCTTTTGTGTATCATTGTTCTGATCGATGATTCGCTCCTCTCTCATTGGCGGGAATCATCACGTCATATGTCAAACAGGGCACGCACTCATTCGATATAACACCAACTCGCTTTCTCCAAGCGTTAATCGATATTCATAGTCAGATAAAAATAAGTTACGAACATGTAATGAATAGGAAAACAAGTGTACACACACATACGCTCGTATAAAAAACAGTCAGGGTTGATAAGTGAATAATTAACGAAGTCAAAACGTGACCCAAGATGGATAGGGAAATTGGCTTGTCCAGAAGTTTGAATAAGGTATATGGGCTTAACATATCAACCGACAATACAATAACCCAATATTTTCCTCTCCAAACGCCCAACGCATTATCCACTTAGTTACTTAATCCAACTGAATCTGACTCTGCCGAAAAAGTGCCCACGATATAGTGTCAATATCAATTCAATCAGCTCGGGATGCACAGATGCTAAAAGGAGACTGATCAATTAAAGACCTTGACATAAACGGGGAAGATCTAAACAATTCTTACAGATGAATTTATTCTGGATTGTTTGCTTTCTCTTTACCTTAATTTCTATTAGTTTTTTTCAAGCAGATTCAATACGTAAACATCTATCATAGTTGTGTGTTTCTTTAAGCTAGAAAACATTGAAAAATGAAAAGGGACATGAATAACCAATAATGTCTTGTATCAACATTTGAAATACTGGATCGTCTTATCAAGGAGACGTTCATTTTCAATCACAGTGATCTAGAACCAGCTTAATGCTTACATTTTTTCATTGCCTAATACAGTGAACTTTAACACCTGATTTTAAATGAATGAATTCATATGTAAGCGATGGCGTTTGAAGCGAAAGGTACTGGGTTCGAGTCCCAGAGTGAACATCAACGCTGAGATGCAGGTACATCCAGCGGACTAGTCCCAAATAGGACGAAACGCACGTCCTGGATTCAACTGCTAGCCACTATCCATCCTCATTTATAATGCTTGTGAATTATGGTTATATCGATGCAATACGCACAGTATGCACATATGCCAATAAGAGACCGATCAATTGTAGTCCTAAACATCAATGGGAAGATTAAAACAAACAATACTAAGTGAATTTAAATTTTCTGACGTTTCGTGACTCAGTATAAGCCACTTCTTATTTATAACAATCTACCAAAAGCTCAATTTATTCGAAATTATCGAGTCACACCTTGGTAATGGTACCTATTCAGATATCTGTTTACTAGTGTATTCATAAAGAAGATGGAATTGGTACCTGTAAAGTTTGAAAAACGTCAAGTTTATACTCAGTACAGTATAATTTCTTCGTTTAAATCTAGAGAGGATACGATAAGGAATAGTAAAATCAGATAAGTTGAGCATGGAAATTTCTAGTTTCATAATGTTGAGCCACAAAAACATGCAGGATTATTTAGATAGTAAGTCAACAGAAAACTAATTCTAAAATAAACAAAATATGAGTAAGACGAGATCGTAACAAACGTTCAAATAAGAGTAAATAATATTCTATAAGTCATCTTAACAGAACCAACAGTCATACTGGTATAGTACGACTCAAGCAGAATGCCAAGTTGATAGACTAGGTCGGTCAGGCATATAATTTCAAGGTCAAATGATGGGTGAAAGATACCAACCTGTCCACGCTATTGGCTGAAAGTCTGCCATCGTTTTCTTACGGACATATACCCATATTAATGAATGAGCTATTGGTTATATTCTGATTCAAACTAACCAATAAAATCTTCCTGCTGACTCTTCGTTTTCTCACTCACGTAGTTGGTTGGGCCTGAGTATAGGAAGCATGTATATCAGTACCGAAATGGGACAGTCGCCCAGCACAATATTTTATGGCGACGGACTAACTCATCACTAGTTATTTTCTATATTTAAATGCTAATGTAAAATTAGACACTAAAAGGAATAAGACATAGGAATACTTGGGTAAGATCAAAAGACTTTCTTAGGACGACTTTAAGTAAATCTAACTTGGATGCATGTATTATAGTAGTTTGTGGGTTTGATAATAACCTTTTAAGCAGAATACTACTAATTGGTCAATTTAAAATAAGACAGTGCACCAAGGAAAATAAAACATGAAGCCCTTCTATTGATTTAAAAATGATGATGTCTCTCAGACAAAGCAGAACGAAGTTATTTTTTCGAAGATCAAATTTGTACTATGACGAGTTTCTCAATGAAGCAGTTTTTAGAACAAACTTAAGGTCAGATGTATATTTTACCGATATATTTTTAGTCTGTTCAGGAAGTAGTTTCAGTCAGCAATTTCATTGAGTAAATAACATTCAATAGCTCTACAGTTGCTTAATCACCGAGCAGTAATTAATGTCTCATTTGTCCAATCCTTTAGTGATGATCAAATTTTATAGATCAAGCTGTAATAAAGTCACTACTATAAGTGACTTGAAAGACTATGTATTATGTTAAAATGTTAGGTAGCTGAAAATAGTGTTCAGATAATCTTGACTCTTTGTTTTACTCTAGCTGGAGCTCATCAGTAAGGAATTCCTAAAATCTCAAGTGAACTCGAAGATAGAATTTGATCAGGACTATAACAGACAGATAAAGATGGCATTGATCACTACTCAGTTACAGATTAGTTCGGAATATAATAACCTAATTGGAGGACAGTCGCTCTTCGAATAGCTGAGTGGTAATGTTTTGGATTATGATGCTGAATGACTTTCCCCCTGGGGTCACCAGTTTTTAGAAACCGAAGGCACAAACTAATGATGAGTGTCAACCATTATGAAACCTAGGTCCAAGGTTTCCTGCTGGCGACCTATACTGACTTAATATTTCACCAGTCCTACTGGTATCATGACAGCAGTCTTCATAGAAATAATACCCTTCTGGCTTCCTAAATGTACAGCAGAACAATAAGAATATTAAGATTTAATATTCTTATTGTTCCGCCAATATGATATGTATATTTCCTATTGTATAATTGCTGAGTAACTAAACTATTCGTATTCGTGTTCCTCTTATTATAAGCTTCATTTTGACCCATAGACTATTACTATACGATTTACTATTCTTGAGTTAACCTTAGTCCATTAATTTCTGTTTCCCCTATTCACAGTCACATTTGGATAAATTTTGTACAAATGTTGTTTTCCTATTTTATGGTAGGATGTGGTCTGTATGATTGGTATATAAACACAGTATGTTTGAGAATAATGATTCATGTTTCAGAGGCTGTTATTGGTGTTCTGTACTCAACTGTCTGGGCTAGGCAGAAATCGGGACTGATAAGTACTCAAAACTGCTCAATACGGTTTTTGGTGTATCACTGGTCCGATCGATGAATTCGCTCCTCTCTCATTGGCGGGGATCATCACGTCATATATGAAACAGGGCACGTACGCATCACTCGATCGATACAACACTTTGTTCCTTTGTACTATTTAAACTTGGATTAATTTTAATTTGGTTATTTATTCGCTGAAGAAATAGCTTACATTGAATCACGAAACGTCAGAAAATTTAATATTTCTACTCATTGGGATATTACAAATATATTACTATTTATTTATAACAATCCACCCAGTGTTCAATTTACTCGAAATTATCAAATCAAAACTTGGTAATGATACCTATAAATTATTAATAATATCAGAAGGGGTTTTTGTTGATATTATAGTAATTTCAATAGTTGAGATCATGAGTCGATTGAAGCTAGACCACCATGGAAAACCTGGAA
This sequence comes from Schistosoma mansoni, assembly GCF_000237925.1. Classification (NCBI taxonomy): domain Eukaryota; kingdom Metazoa; phylum Platyhelminthes; class Trematoda; order Strigeidida; family Schistosomatidae; genus Schistosoma; species Schistosoma mansoni. The sequence continues at coordinate 23,027,645 of NC_031497.1, read as the reverse complement.
GCACTGGACGGCCGTTTCGTCTTCGAATGGGACTCCTCAGCACTGCGAAGTGATGATCAACTATTATTATTATTATTATAACAAGGGGGTTTTTGTGGAGATTTTAGTAATTTTATATAGTTAAGATCATGAATCAATTGAAGCTAGACCGCCGTAGGTCCTGGGTTCGAATTTCGCGAGTGCCGGATCGTGGATGCACACTTCTGAGGAGTCCCATAATAGGATGAAACGGCCGTCAAGCAGTGCTTCTAGGTTTTCGATGGTGGTCTAGCTTCAATCGACTCATGATCTTAACTATATTATTATTATTATTATTATTATTATTGTTCATTTTAGTTATGGACATAATTAACAGTCATAACATGTTATAACAAAATGAAAGTATTTAATTCCAGAACACGAGTAGGTTATTTTAACTCCTATTGAGGTTTATTAGATAGAATTTGGGATGGCATCTTGAAATCTTTTTTGTATTGTAGGGAACAGAACACGAGTGGGGACAATCGAACGTAATTAAGCACAAATTACAGACTATCTCACTAAATTCTGATAACCATACAGCAAACAGTTAATTTGCGAAATAACAATCCATTGTCTCAATCTTCACTGTTCTTTCTGTAAATATCAATCCATCTTCTCTGATCTCATTGTTCATGCATTTTCCTACTAATTGCGCTTCATTTCAGTTCTTTCCTTATCGGTCTTGTGCCAAAATAAATTCTATGTCTGACCATCACTATATACTACTTATGAGGATATAAGTAGACCACACTACAGTATATGCCTAATTCGTTCAAAAAATCAATTCAATTAACCTCCAAATTGCCTATCATTTGGAAACAGCTTAAAGTTCCAACAAACCATATGAATAATATATAGTTGAAAATCATGAATCAATTGAAGCTAGACCATCATGGAAAACCTGGAAGCACTGGACGGCCGATTCGTCCTTGGGTGGGACTCCTCAACAGTGCGCATCCACGTAAGTTAGTAAGTCAGAAAATTATGATAAAAACCATGATATTGTTCATTCTAGTTGATAAAGAATTATAAGATGAAATGCACATACTTAATTTTTTTTTAAATCTTTTTATTCTACCTAACAAGAACTTGTTAAACACTTGGGCTACAGAACGATAATTATTTTGAAAGTATGGAGAAGATTTATAGCTCAGAAAGATGATGATGTTGATGATGATGATGATGATAATGATGATAGAAGTGTTATGATGGCTTCAGCTGGATGATCCGATAATGAAGCGTTTATTGTTCTTCTAAAAATGACGTCATCAGCATATCATTCTTATAAACACTAATTTCTTATGTATTATGTCTTTACTTAACATCTTGTTTTCAATCTAACCTATTTTGGAAGTTTCAAACACGAGATTAATTTCATTTTAACATGTACATGATTAGGATTTGTCTTAAATATGAAAAAAAATAAGAAAAAAAAAGTTGAATCCATTTCATTTACTGACAGTTCCTTTTATCTTTTACAAGATAAGGAATGAGGGAGTAGAATTGTTCAATGAAGGATATCCGGCTTATATAAATATATTTATTTGTAATTACAATACATTAAAAGTGGTTGGCGGGGATTACAACTTATATTGATGTTTTTCATTTTATGTTTGATATAAAAATTAGGTTGCTCATTTGCATAAAAACTCAATGGAATATATGAAGATGTATATATTAGTACATAGAAATTTTTGAAAAATAAGGATATAAGGAAGAAAAAAAAGATTATAAGGCAAAGAAATATATTCATTCTTGTATAGTTTCAAAGATATTTCAATGGTTAGACAATGGTATTTATCTTTGTTTAAGATTAATGTATGTTTAACATTGAAATGTTTTTCATTTGTATTAGTTGTGTTGTTTATATTGAATGATAGTTCTGTGATCAATATTTAGATAGCTGTATTCATTTGAATTCAAGATTACAGTTGAGATCTTACTTACTTAATTACTTACTTACTTACTTATTTACTTACTTACTTATGCTTGTGACTCCCAATGGAGCATAGACCGCCGACCAGCATTCTCCAACCCACTGTCATGGGCCTTCCTTTCTACTTCTATCCAAATTTTGTTCATTCTTCTCATGTCTGTCTCCATGTCTTGGCAGAATGTATTCTTTAGTCTTCCTCTCTTCCTTTGGCCTTCAGGATTCCATGTAAGGGCTTGCCTTGTAACGCAGTTGGGTGATTTACTCAATGTGTGTCCTATCCACTTCCAGCACTTTTTCCTTATTTATTCCTCCACTGGATGGAATCTGGTTTGTTCTCTCCAACAGTAGAATGTTGCTGACAGTGTCTGATCAACGGATTTGAAACATTTTGCGTAGACAATTGTTAATAAACACTTGTATCTTGTGGATGATGGCTTTCGTAGTTCTCCAGGTTTCCGCCTAGCGAGATTCAAACTGAGGAATATGACTTCGATTTTTCGTCTCATAAAAGACACTTATCCTAATATCAGTGTAACTAGTTTATCCTTATCATTAGGAAATTTCGAAATAATTGGTAAATTTCTAACATAAAAAAAACGATATAATATGAATCCAAACTATTGGGAAACGATTACTAATATTTCTGCAATTATGGTGTCAACTTATCCTAGTTTTCGTTATGGTCAATGTGACTGATGCTAACTTCTCAAGCTTTGATAATTTATTAACTAATATTAATATAATTTTATTGAAAACATCAAGTACAAGGATACGGAATCTCTAACTTTACATATACCAATATGGTGTGGGTTGCTTATATCCACATAAGTAGTATATGGTGATAGTCAGACAGAATGTAATTCACTAGAAGATTGATAAGGAAAGGACGGGAACGGAACGCAATTGGTATAAAAAGGCATGTACAATGAAAGGAGAGAAGATGAACTGACATTTACAGAAGGAACAGTGAAGATTGAGACAATTGATTGTTATTTTACAAATTAACTGTTTATTGTATGGTTGTCAGATTTTAGTTAGATAGTCTGTAATTTTATGCCTAAATACATTCCATTATCCCCACTCGTGTTCTCAATGACTACACTAATACATACATTATGACTTGTAAACATATGATTAAACCGAAGAGATCTTGTTACTACTGTGAACCAAATATTCACAAAAACAAAAAAAAACAAATAAGAACAATAACAGGGCGGACTTGCATGCATATAACAAACAATTCTCTCTTTGAACCTAGCATACAACAATACTGTCATGCACTGTCCCATCACTCTTGACAGATCAAGCAACCTGAAAGTCACAAGAACATTATCAAGGCATACGACAGTCTAACTAGTCTTTCAAATATAATGAAGATCTTTAAACGAATCAAAAAAAAAAAATCAAAAGAGGATCCTGTTTGATTTTCTAGGATTTTTATTAAATAATGGGCATTATTAAGAAAACTCATTCAGTCATCATCATATTACATAACAAACAGGTCAATTTATTTTCTTCCAGCAAGTTGTAGAAATTCATCACGTAATTTCCCATTCTCCTTTAAATCACCTAACATAGTTGTTGTTATAGTAGTTGAATTAATTTTTTGTACACCACGCATAATCATACACATATGTGTTGCTTCTATGATAACACCAACACCTTTAGGCTTGATTGACTCATTTAATGCTATAGCAATTTCTTTTGTAAGTCTTTCTTGTACTTGTAATCGACGTGAATATATCTCAACGATTCTTGCCAGTTTACTTAAACCTAAAATTTTTTTATTTGGTATATAACCAATAGATACATGACCAATAAATGGTATTAGATGATGTTCACACATTGAAAACATTTCAATATCTTTAACTATAACTAATTCATCATGATGTTCATCGAATATAGCATCATTCAATATATCATTGACACATTCTTCATAACCTTTTGTAAAATATAATATCGACTTGGCAGCTCTTTGGGGTGTTTTTAATAAACCTTGACGATTAGGATTTTCACCGATAGCAACTAAAATATTATGATAGGCTTTGATTAAATCAATATATTGATCATTGATACCCCCTTCTGTAATTATACTAGCAGTATCTGATATACCTAACATACTACCACCACCACCACCTAATGTCATTAAAGTTTTTGGATAATCTCTTTGTATATCTAATAATGATAATTGACTTTGTTTTAATAAACTTGATTGTAAACTTAATTGAGATTTAGATAATAAAAAATTTTCATAATGTTTACTTTTATTATTATAATAATGATTATTATGTCTAATATTAGTTGGTTGAATTGATAAATGGGATTGATTATTTTCATATTGAACACTAAAACTAGATGATCGTTCCCTTGGTGATAGATTATTATTAGATGTATTTAATAAGTTGGTAGATTTAAAAGGGATCATCGGATTTCGGTTCTTGTCAGTACTACTACTAGTAGTAGTCGTAGTCGTAGTAGTAGTAGTAGTAGTAGTAGTCATGGGATTATTTGTTTTTGTTACCATTTTAGTATTTTGACTATTGTTATTGTTTCTTTTTACACTATTTGTAAATGTTTCACGTGTAAAATGAAATTTTTTTTTCAATAATTGATAACCTTTAATTGGACGTTTTGGGGGTTCATTAATTAAACTGATCCCAGTTGATGATCCTATTCGATTTGAATCATCATTAAGTTGTTGTTGGTGGTGTTGTTCGTGGTGTTCATGATGATCAACAGTAGTATCATTCATTTCATCATTATTTTTAAGGATTAAATAGGATGGATTCATTTCAGTTGGTGACATTGTCATTAAACTATTAGTAGGTAATGATTGATGTTTGACTTTATTATCATTCATATTTAATACATGTAATACGGAATAACGTAACATGTGTAATGGGTGTACATATGTAGTTTGTCTTGTTTGTTTGTTTGTTTTACTCTTTTTTTTTGTTCTTTTTGTTTTAAAATGACTTAATGGAGTAATCTGAAGTTTTAATGAAAGTAAACAAAGATTAGATGTTTAAAACAAGTTATGCTAACTAGTTAAATTTAATATTCAGTTTAAATATATATTTATATGGTTGAAATCATGAGTCAATTGAAGTTAGATCACTATGGAAAACCTGGAAGCACTGGCCGTCCAAAATCTCCACAAAACCCCCTTCTAATAATGATCGTAGACTCACTAGTGACTGACTCCATGAGGTATTTCCTGGAGTTCTAGTGAAAAGCAATAACCAGTGGAGTTCAACCAGGTCTGTTGTGAAATAGTAACTCTATGAAGACAATGGTGAATGGTTGCTCAATTTTCAGGGGTTGGTTGAAGTTAGACATTCACGCCGTTGGATGCCAGCCGACTCAGTGGTTTAGAGGTTAAGTACTCTAGCGCGAGACTGATAGGTCCTGGGTTTGAATCTCACGAGGTGGGATCGTGGATGCGCACTGCTGAGGAGTCTCACAATAGAAAGAAACGACTATCCAGTGCTTCCAGGTTTTCCATGGTGGTCGAGTTTCAATTGACTCATGATTTCAACTATAAAATTACTAAATTCTTCACAAAGACCCCTTCTAATATCTATATTATTGAAAGAATTATAGGTGAGACTATAGTTTGTGGATGACCTTTAAGAGGCCCTAGAGTGACCTTGAGAGTGTTCACCTAATAACTAGGATCAAATAATGATTAGAAAATATTGTGTGAAAACTTAGGATTATGATTTAAAGTTGATGGTTAAGGTTACAAATTAGATCTAGGGTTTTTATTACTGATTAACATAATCTATAATGCCAAAACTCTATTTAGTGGAATGGATAAGTGAATTTCATGCTGAAATCCAAGACTTGTTATCTTATTTCTGATCTGTTCGTCCATAGATTATAATCTCGCCGAATTATAAAACGTGTGTACCGTAATTATCTGAACTACGTAAGTTCACTCTATTTTTTTTTGAATAACGAACAGAATAAAACCTATGAGTGAAAACAGAATATTAGCTAGAGAAGTTCTTAAATAGAAATTTGGATTTATTTTGATTAATAAAATCAAATTTTGAAATCGTGAGCTAAATCACCATGGAAAACCTGGAAGCACTGGACGGCCGTTTCGTTCTATTGTGGGACTCCTCAGCAGTGCGCGATAGAATAAAACGGCCTTCCAGTGCTTCCAGGTTTTTCATGATGGTCTAGCTTCAATTGACTCATGATTTCAACTATATATATATATATATATATATATATATATATATATATATTTTAAAAAATTACTAAAATCTCCACAAAACCCTCTTCTGATGAAAATCAGATTTTATTTAGTAGAAAAGAATACTGACCAAAAAGGCTCTTCGTAATAGGAAATTATTATGTCCCGATAAGAATAATGAATGGAAGAGGAGACTCAAACTTAACCTTATCTTCTTTTTCAAAATACTTAACAAACTATCCTTCACATCCAGTCAGGCGATTCAATATGCTAAAGCCCCACATTACGACATTCGTAACTCCTTGTCTTTAGCCAAACAAACATATTCTAGATCTTCTCTCTATATGAATTACTTTACCTGTAAGTTTTCTAGGCTCTGGAATAATTTACCTCAAACTATCCGTATGTTAAACTCTCTCCCATTGTTTGTTCGCTCAATTAATGCCTTTTGCTCCTCTGAAAATGCATTAAATGCTCTAGCGCCTGCAAGTGTATCTTACTCCACAAGTGAGATTATCGGAACTTTAAGTGTTTAACCTCTTACTTGCTATCATTGTTTTGTTGTTCCGTGCTCTTTGCTTTAATCTTACTTTCTCTAGTTGTAGATAATTATCAATAACTCGCTTTGGCACTAGAAATAACCTTACAGAACATCAGGCTATCAACTTAAGAAAAATGACAAATTCCCTGGTGTTGCATTGGCCTGCCATATATAAACTATTTATCAATTACTAAACCAGCAAACATAAAACTTTCTTATATTTCATGTTGCTCTCTACATAAAAGTGATTTTTATAACAATCTAATCATGCCTGTAAACTGGTGTGAAATTCTGTAAATATTATTTCCAGAATATATATATATTATTATTATTATTATTACTGTACAATTTACCATTCTTGAGTTATACCCAATCTATTAACTACTGTTCCCCATATTCACAGCCACATTTGGCTAAATCTTGTACAAATGTTGTTTCCTGTTTTATGGTAGGATGTGGTCTGTATGGTTGGTATATAAACCCAGTATGTTTGAGAATAATGATTGATATTACAGAGGCTGTTATTGGTGTTCTGGACTTAACTGACTGGGCTAGGCAGAAATCGGGACTGATAAGTACTCTAGACTGCTCGTACAAGTTATAACAGAAATCTTACAAAACTGTCGAAATCATTGATAATTAATTTTAAATAATTATAAAGCATTCTATTCTTTTGTTTTTTCCGAGAGTTTTCAAGCCAAAATAAATGTATTCACATTGAAGTATATTGTGATTAAAAGGAATCCAAACTGCATATTTCAGTTAATTTCAAGATGAATTCATACTTTCCATTGGAATGAGATTGGGTTTCTAAGAGTTCACAATTCATAACAGTTAACATTGGCCAGCTATTTGGATGAAGAAAGTTATCCATTCACTATAATGAAAAGCAACGTTTAGGGATCATCACATTTTATCATGAATCGATGGAACTTGAAAATGCAAAGCATCTGATTCCAGCTCAGCCGTCAAAAAGTAATGAGCTAATCTTTGGCTGGGTCTCTAGTAAACACCATTGAGAAGTCTCATACTTACACAAGATAGATGTCCATTTCACCCTAATTCTTAACGGGACTATGAATGATATCAGTCAGTCACGAAAATCACCCATAAAAGTAACTGACTTGACGAATGATGAATTTTACTTGATCAGGGTCTAGAATCTGTTTTAAAGATAAAATTAACTGCTATAGAGTTCAAAAAATCAAATTTATATATTGCTGGTGCTTAGGAAGCTTCGGTACCTACGAACGTTTATCACTTAATTAAGAAGAAGGAATTTACATACATATGATAAATGTATTCAGTCTGATAATTCAGTTGAAGATGACCATGTATCTGAAGTTAAACAACTACCAAACATGAAAGTTTTCTTAATACTTAATGGAAAGCTGAATTTCATTTCACATAAAAACCTAGGAAAAAGTCTTCACCTAATTTATCCTTTATTCACTTAAACAGGTCCACTAGATAATCCCATTTTGAAGTTGAACGTTTCATTTTTAGCCAAGTTAACTTTCCTAATCACTAGTCGAAATATAAATGTAACATTTAAACTCATTTTGTATTCTAATCTCATATTTGCTAGTTGCTATTGGATTCAAAGCAATGAATAATGACTTTATGTGAAGTTGAAGCTACACACCGTGATGTGATTGTCCATAGAATTCTAATTTATTGTTATATCTTGTGGCCGAGTGGATGACTAGTTAATGTATGACGTGTTAAAACCGTCAATCAGAGAGCAGCGAATTATCGATCGCCCAATGATACACAAAAGCCGTATGAGCAGTCTTGAGTACTTATCAGTCTTACTTTTTGTCTAGTCCAGCTAGTTACGTTCAGAACACCAATAACAGCCTCTGCAATATGAATCATTATTCACAAACATACTGGGTTTATATACCAACCAAACTGACCACATCCTACCATAAAATAGAAAATAACATTTGTACAAGATTTAGCCAAATGTGGCTGTGAATGTGGGAGGCAGAGATTAACAGACTAGGGATAACTCAAAAATGGTCAATCGTATAATAATAGTCTGTAGGTCAAAATAAAGATTATAATAAGAGGAACACGAATATGAATAGTTTAGTTACTTAACAATTATACAATAGGAAATATACATATCATATTGGTCCATAAATAGTTCTCAAAGTTACCATTCATAAATCTCCACGGGATATGACATTTATGTTTTACCATTGTATACTACTCAACTTATTAACCGGGTAAGAAAATAAGAACAAAACTTTCAAGATGCATTTTAAGCATGCGTGGTTATAATAATAATTCTTAGGTGTCGCTGATTTAAACCTATGATCGAATGTTCGAAAACTGAGTACCTTAACCACTAAGTTCCAATTTCACAAATAAGCACTTCCATTATCAGTAGTTTATTATTAGTATTCTAGAAAACCAAACGGAACTATTTCAAAACTTTAAATCATGTAAATGGAACAATTTAGGCGTATTATTGCTAGACTGAATATCCAATAAGTGAGATGCCAGTTTGACTAGAACAGATAGAATGTGACTAGCATTAGAATGAAGGGCATGTGTTTCATCCTATCTGAAGCTCACCAAACAGATGTATTTGCAACTCAGAGTTAATGTTTTCTATAGGATTCGAACATAATACTCCAAACACTAACATGTTATCTACTTAGCTACTGAGTCCACTTTGTCACTCACATTGTTTTGTAAAAACGATTCTTAATCATCAAAATGATAATTAGATTACCACTAACTCCTTAATACTACAAATAGTTCAATTCTATACATAGACAGTGAATATAATTATAATATGCAGCAAAAAAATTCATATCACATTAAAACAATGACAAAACATACCTAATAATTCGCATGTGTTATAATTTTATTATGGTAGGTATTTGTCAAATAGCTGTAAAATCAAAGAAAATTACTACCTGAAAATATTTTAATACTTGAGATCATGAGTCAATTGAAACTAGACCATCATAGAAAACCTGGAGGCACTGGGACTCCTTAGCTGTTCGCATCCATGATCTCTCTCACCTGATTCAAATCCAAGATCTATCGGTCCCGCGAGCGTGAGCTTAACTTTTAAACCACTGAGCCGGCATCCAATGGTGTCAATACTTGAAAGTGTTTTAAACAGTGTGTACATCAATACACAGAAGTAAATATTATAGAATTGTTGACTAAAGAAATATTAATTTGTAGTTTATATCATGAAATGACTTCAGTTAAATAATTGGTGAGAATCACGAGGCATATAATAGATGTTTTGTCGTCTGTTAAATCCCTGGTACAGTCATGGTTGAGTATTTCGGAGCAGTTCCTTATTAAAACGAGACAGCTATCCAATACTTATTAATTTATAGTGAATGCTTAAATAAAAATTAGTCCATAATGGAAAACCTCTTCAATTTGAACAATCTTTTCAAATCTCTTGCTTTAGTTCCTTAAGTGAATTAATTTTGTTACAATGTGGTGAGATATCAATCACTGACTTAAAACAGTACAGAACTTAATGCTAGTGAGCATAGGAAATTGATTAAACAGTTTTTTTAGTGTCCGGATAATCAAAAAGTGATTTACAAAATTACGTTGACTAAACCATCCGTACATTTTTGATAACGACTATGATGTCTGGTATAATTCCTAATGATACTTCGATAACAGGATGCCGAAACTACTTTATCTACCAGCTCCAAATACTCTAAAAGATAAATCTTATGCAGAAGATTTATCTGATACAAACAAAAGAAGATCGATTCACATTTGAATTCAATCAACTCACTGAAGACAATAGGTGAACGGTTGCTCAGATTTCGTGGATTGGTTGAAGTTAGATATTAACACCGTTGGATGCCAGCCGGCTCAGTGGTCTATCGGTTAAGTGCTAGCGCGCGAGACTGGTTAGTCCTAAGTTCGAATCTTGTGAGGTGGGATCGTGGATGCGCACTGTTGAGGAGTCCCATAATAGGACGAAACGGCCGTCTAGTGCTTCCAGGTTTTCGATGGTGGTCTAGTTTCAATTGACTCATGATTTCAACTATGAGAATTTGACAATGTTATATGTTTAAAAAACGGTGAATGTTCGCATCTGTTACGACATATATACTTCAAAATTGTGTTGTTTGTAAATGAGAAAGGTTATTTAATAAAGGTCAAGATGATTTGGAGTAAAGTGCCCAGTCACGATCAGTATAATAGTGATAGAACACAAAACAAACAAACAAACAACAACAAAGAGTAGTGTGAAAAAAATGCATAACATGATTTTGCAGTAATTATGTCGTAACAGATGCAAACGTTCATCATTTTTAACATATAACACTAGTAAATTCATTGATACATGCCTTACTTCTCAGCTTTTGTAAAATGTCATAATAATTAAGAACTTATAACTGTAGAGTCAGATGATGAAGTTATTGAAAATAATTAGACTGATAGGTTCTGGGTTCGAATCTCGTGAGGCGGGATCGTGGGTGCGCACTGCTGAGGAGTCCTACAATAAGACAAAACGGCCGTCCAGTGCTTCCAGCTTTTCCATGATGGTCTAGTTTCAATTAATTCATGATCTCAACTATCATCATTCATTATTCTTAAATAGTTACTATTAAAAGTATTAAATAACTCACTGATAAATCTTTGTTATCTGTTATTAGTTGCTGAATTTTTCATTGAACTCTGTATATATTTTATCAAACTAGTATAACAAGTGTCTTTAGTTTGATTGGCTACTGATTTATTTTAAATGTTTTTATTACTATTAGTAGTATAAATCCTATTCATCACTATTCACCCACTCATTCACTTGTTCCTTCATTTATTCATTCGTTGATTTTAAAGAAAAGGGAAATTATTAACGGCATAAACCAATCTGATTTAACAAGTATCTTTAAACGAAAAACTGATAAATGAAGATAATTATTAGAAGGGGGTTTTGTAGAGATTTTAGTAATTTTGTAGTTGAAATTATAAGTCAATTGAAGCTAGACAACCATGGAGAGTCTGGAAGCACTAGACGACCGTTTCGTTCTATTGTGGGACTCCTCAGCAGTGCGCATCTACAATCCTGCCTCATGAGTTTCGAACCCAGGATTTATCAGTCTCGCGTGCCAGCACATAACCTCTAAACCACTGAGCCGTCATTCAACGGTGTTGATATCTAACTTCAACCAATCCACAAACTTGAGCAACCGTGCTTTTAGGTTTTCCATGGTTGTCTAGCTTCAATCGACTGATGATTTCAACTATAAAATGAAGATAATTCAATAATTTTTTTTGTAACTTTTGACTTATTCTTCGGATTAAATCGTATTACAAATGAGACATAACTCTTCTGTGTATATTTAAAACTCTTGTACAGTCATCTTCATGAATATTCTTCAAAACAAGTGATGTGTGAGCGAGGATGACAACGATTGGTTGTTTTGCTGAGTAAGACATTAGATAGTGTTTCAGTTGTTATATGTGTTATATATTCTCCTATCCGGACTGTTATTGATTGACTGTTCCGTGTGTCGGATTTTCGTGTGGAAATATATTGACGTTCTAGTCAGGCTAATCTCGTGTTCTTGATCTAAGTTATGTTGAAGTCCTGTAGAATAGACACTGGGTGGGAATCTAGTGTAGATATTCGTCTAAGGTAAATTAACGTCCCACATACGTGTAAAAAGTGAAAGGACTGTTATAACAGGAAACCCCAGCGTTATAACAAGTACCTTTACGTTTATAACAACAATATTCACTAAAAATATACGAAGAAGGTCAATAGAATAACGAAATCAGATTTTTACTTCTTTATACTCTAGATTTTCTATTATCATACGTGAATAAATCTGCATTGATTTAAAGCTAAGAAGTAAACATTTATAGCTTGCTTACTATATGTAAATCATTATTAAGAATTCTGCTTTATCAGAAGGGGTTTGGTGGAGATTTTAATAATTTTATAGAGTTGAGATCATGAGAAGCAGTAACCAGTGGAGTTCAAATAGGTCTGTTGGGAGATATCAACTCACTGATGACATTGGGGAATGTTTGCTCAATTTCGTGGATTGGTTGAAGTTACACAATAACACCGTTGGATGCCAGCCGGCTCAGTGCTTTATCGGTTAAGTGCTCTGGCACGAGACTGATAGGTCCTGGGCTCGAGTCTCGCGAGGCGGGATCGTGGATGCGCACTGTTGAGGAGTCCTACAATAGGACGAAACGGCCGTACAGTGCGTTCAGGTTTTCCATAGTGGTCTAGCTTCAATTGACTCATGAGCTCAATTCTGCTTTAGTTATGTGCTTTTGGTTTGTATCAGTTAATTAACTAACCTATTTACCTTATACGAATACTCGTCAAGATTAGAACGAATAGTTTGACAAAAATTGGGCGCCCAGTATAGAGAAGTCATTATATGTGAAAAATTATATTTGAAATAATCTCAGCGATTGAAATTTAAATAATTGCAATGTTTCGTCCAACTAACTTGTTTGGACTTCTTCAGGGTAATAATCAAAATCATCAAAAGAAAAAACAGTGACCAGTGGAGTTCAACCAGATCTGTTATGAGATAGTAACTCACTGAAGACAATTGTGTACGGTTGCTCAGATTTCGTGGATTGGTTGAAGTTAGATATTAACACCGTTGGATGTCAGGCGGTTCAGTGGTCTATTTGTTAAGCGCTCGCGCTCGAGACCGATAGGTCCTGTGTTCGAATCTTATGAGGCGGGATCGTGGATGCGCACCGCTGAGGAGTCCTACAATAGGACGAAACGGCCTTCCAGTGTTTCCAGGTTTTCCATGGTGTTCTAGCTTCAATTGACTCATGATTTCAACTATAAAATATATAGTGTTTTTTTTAACAATCATATCAAAATCTATACTACGTTAAACCAATCATATTTGGATGTTGAATTTTTGTAAACAGGATCATATTAGTCAGTTAAATGAGAATCATGTGGAAAGTTCACTATGTGAAAATAAATGACTGAATGAATGGCGTGTCTGAGGGTCTATAGGTGTAAGAATGGGTTATTAATGAATGATATTCGGTGTTAATATGCTTCTATATGAAGTAAAACTGAAAGTGCAAATTGAAGGTTGAACAATTGTTTCTGAACCATTGAATTGCAAGTAAAAATGAGAATCATCAAGTAAATAATTGTAATGCTAAACATAACGATCCATGTAAAACAAACAGGTTGAATAAAGAAAGGGTCCAATTACTTGTTGATGAATATTTGCCAAATGGTTGCTAGCTGAATACCATCGTTTCTGTTTAGGCTGTTCTTATTCGCCCATATATACGTCGCTTCTTCTGTTAATCTTTCTTTATGAGTGTTGAAGCATTTCTGAAGTATTTTGGCCCCTTCAAAATTAATCCTGTGTCCCATTTCTAACACATGTAACGCTATTGCAGACTTATTTTCAAGTTTCCTTATGTTAACCGAAGTTTTGGGAACATTTTCCAAACACTGTTTGTGCTCCTTCAACCTTATATTCAATTGTCTGGATGTTTCTCCAATATAAGCTGCAGTACAATCATGACAATTGATCTCATAGACAATAGTTCCTTTGGTAACCTATCCTTAACCCTCACCACTGCCGATCTTATGATTTCGGTTGAAATGAACTTAAAATAGCTTATGATATGAAACATCACACCAAGTACTAAGTACTTTTCTATGATAAAACACAAATGAATCAACTAAATACATTATTTTCATAATTGAAAGCGTGAGTCAATTGGAGCTAGATCACCAGGGAAAACCTAGAAGCACAGGATGGCCGTTTCGTCCTATTATGGGACTCCTCAGCAGTGCGCATCCACGACCTCGCCTCGCGGGATTCAATCAGCTTCTAGATCTTAACTTAGAAAACTTGGTAGTAATTTCAATCGATGGCTTTGTCATGTTCAGCTTTTGGTAGATATGCGTCTAGCTTAAAATTAAATTTTGTGTTGGGGGAAAATGAAGTGCACTATGAGTGAGAGAATCTAGAGGAAAGAAAAGATAGGAGAAAATGCAAACCGATGACTTAATAATCACATAAGATACAGTTTATGCTTAGTGATAGAACTAATCCACAACAATATTCGATCACTCTAGAGTTGGTGAGGTAAAAGTCCAAATAAATTACAGTTTGATGAGTTATTTTGGAGAAAATAACTTTGAAAAATATTTAGCACCCTTTAGATTAATAATGAAAAGTCTCTCTTATTTCCAGGATATAGAAATGATATGCCAATAATGTAAATCCACACAAGATGTTCAATTGTGGTGATATAAATTATGTTCTCAGTATAAATCTATGAAGACTTAATTTCTTACCTTTTATTAAAGCCAAAACTCAAACGCACTGTGGTACCTAAGTGTATTGGATAATAGACACTTGTATTATGTGTAGATCTTCAAATAGATTTGAATACAAGGTGTGTAAGGCTAGCAGTGGAATCTACGTCGTACGATTCATTTTAGGACTCATCAGTTGGTTTTACCTACATCACGCTGTTGTGCATGCGAAGACTTAGTTCATATGCCTAGCTCTTCAAATACTATTACGTAATCGACTAGGCTACTAAATACAGAAAACCGCTAAATTGTTAGATAGGCATAGAGGTATTAGTGAGGGTTTGCGGTGGGGCATTTTTGATACAAATCTTTACTTATAAATCGGAATACAATAATCAAATAGTTATTCACTAACGCTATTTCTTTAACTCCTTGAAAATTGTGCAGATAATATTGGATCTATTTTTATAGCAGAAGTAAACTTACCTGTACTCCTATGAATGAATTTTTGTATAGAACATGTGCATCATACTTCAGTTTCAATGAAATCACATTTTTTTCAAAAACTGATAACTTTAATGAATGATTAATGTAAGGATGGCTCGTTTGCGAACTCAAGGAAGCCTCAAGAAGCCCAGAAAGAGTCGAAGACATTCCATCCAATCACCACTAGGGGGACATTCTAGAATGTCGATGTGTAGCTTCCCTATTGGATGAATAGGAAGGACCCCCTATGTGCCTATTGGCTGTCCGAAATGATGATTTACTTTCAGCCAAAAAACTATAAATATATGAGATTCTTGTACTATATTTGACACTGTGTTGGGAATAACAATCCTACTTACTAGTCTTCCGTCTTCTCTCTTGCGACGTTGCGGGTTCTATCGTTCAAGTAGTCTAGTAGTACGCGGCGTAGCAAGAATCTAAAGCTCTGGATATAACAATTAGCTTTCTAACGTTTGTTAGTTACTCAACTACATATTGCATGAAGGACAAATGAATTTACATAAATAAGAGATGAATACGAATTACATTATACTGACTGTTCATAAATGCTTTCAATGGATATTTTTAAAGATATTAAATAACTTTTTTATACAGTTGAGATCATGAGCCAGTTAAAGCTAGACCACCATGGAAAACCTGGAAGCTCTGGACGGTCGTTTCGTCCACAAAACCCCCTTCTGATATTATATAACTCCTAACTATGCCCAATCTATGAGAAATAACAATCAATTTATACATTTTTGAGAGAAAGTAGTAGAAAAGAAAAACAACAAAAAAGAATTGAATGACATACCTACAATTGTTTAGTCAATGTGTGGTGACTAATTTCATATTTGTCTAGCCTTTAATGATGATTGAATTATATCGATCAAGTTGCAATGTAGTCACTAGTCTAAATAGTTCGACATAGTTTGAGCTATATTGATATGGTAATTGGTTAGAGGTAGTCGGTTGGAAAACTTCGAGTTAGGTTTCATGCTATTCGACACTTGTAAGCAAGGTGCATGGGATCCAGTTTGCTAAAAACGAGGATCTAAACAAATCCCTGGACTCACATACACAGAGCCTTTACAAGGCTGTAATCAAAACATGTAAACTATGTAGAGACGACTAACCTGTTTTTTTAAATTTGAATTAATACGATTTGCACACAAATGTGAAATATTACAGTAAGAAAAAAGGAATAGTAAGCATTTGCATACTGAACAGTAATGAGAACACAACGAACTGATTTAATGGAAGGATTATAAAAACGAACAACTCCATGACTGGTGGTCAGACCAAAGCTGATCAATCTAAGATAAAATGGAGTCTAAATGGTTTGAATTCTGTTGGCGGGACATGGATTGGATTAAAGTATATTCCATGAACTATTGTGTTGGTGTATGCTGATTGGCTAATTCCTGTCCAACCAGCTCTAGTCGATATTTGTAGAAGATTCTAGAATCTTCTCATGTATAAACTATATATACTAACGTATCTCTTATTGTGCTTCTCACTTCCATCTACCCTTCTTATTCGGAATACAATTTCTTTCCTATTCAACCGCGTTCTGATTTGTGAACTTGTCGAGTGAATTGGTGTCCAAGAATACTAAGTAATAGGAATAGCCGGGTCGTAACAAGGGAAAAATATAACAGATTCAACTTTACCGATCATAAATAACAAGGCGTAGATTTAGTATTGAAGGCACTCATGCTTCCTGATGGACTTGAGTTATCCAGTTCATCGAGATATTCGAGTTGAAAAAGACTTCCTGTAGAACAAAGATATTTACAACCGATTGGTCGATGAAAGCCCCCAAATGCCCTGGTACGGCCGAGAGTTGGGAGAGTCCACTCTCCCTCTCCAAATGATCTCACATGGCCACATATATAAAGCCTCTGTCAGGGAAGTCCTACTCACTGCCTTCTCACGACATTACTGTTGTTTACGAAATTGAGAGAACGAAAAGCGAATGTCCGGCACTTTAACCGGGTCGGTGGACACGGTGAGTCCATCTAGGGGAGTTGGGAAACCCTGATTCCAAACCAATGATGCACATGGGCTCCAGTATCCTGAGGAAACAAATGGCGCATGAATTAATCGTTGATCACTGGCTACCATGGGACTGTATCTCCTTACGTCAGTCCACTGACTTGTGGATCAGACCCTTAGGTCAAAGGTTCTGAGTGTGGTCCCCTAAGAAAACCACCTGCTTCAGTTCGGGCACCCGGACAGTATCACAGCCCTCAAGCAAATCGAATTAGATTTGTGCGGCGCATATGTATCTGGTGCTTCCTTGTACCAATATTTATGTGTTCAAATAAATAAATAAATTGAACTGAACTGAACAAAAATGAAATCACTTGCTACTCAGTGATTAATTAATTGCAAATATATCTCAGACTGATCGTTACTATCAGGAAGCATAAGTACCGTCAAGATTACAGGTAAATCTTGTTGACGAGGGTCAAATAGCACAAAACATCGTCACAGGGTTTCCTGTTGACTACCCGCAATTGCCTAGATTACATATTTTTTTAGAACTTTGATAAGAATAATGATATTTTCATAATTCATCGACTTTCAGTCAGCCAGTCACAACGTAGAACTTTGTACGTACGTACGTACATCAGTTCGAGTTGCCATACCACATTAGCACACAGATGCAGTTGACAATTCAAATCCCATAGTGGTAGAAGTAGTAAGAGTATAAGCAGTAATCCAAAAAATTAGGGTTTGAAGATATTATTAAAGGAGTATAATCCAGTGAAATAAATTAGGAAAGAGAAAAATGATAGGAACATGAAGAATTCATAAGATTAGAATTTGGCAGAACACAAAGAGTGGATACACCTTCGCCATTGCAAACGATTTTGAGCTATGTCATTCAAGGTCTCTAACCATCGGTTGCTATCATCTCACGAATCCCAACCAGGTAGTCGTCATCAACTTTCATCCATAATTTATTACTGAGATGAATTTTGTTATGAAATAAACCGTGATGAGAAGCAAATAGTAGAGAACAGTCGTTCCGTTTCAATTTTATATCAGTCAGTGTCGTAAAATCACGAATGAATTCCATAAAATTATAATTTTTTTTTAACTAAATATCTATAATAGTGATTAAATGATTTATGAAATTCTTTGAAAGTAAACGGAAGTAACTTTTGAAGTGTCTAACTAAAACTGGTCTATATTCATTTGATTCTTATCTAAACTAAGAAATCGATTTGTTTTTTTTTCTATCTGGATGTCTTTTATTACATTAAACAAAGTTAATTGCTTTGAATACCATAGTGTTGAGTGGAGGTGGTAATTGAAAAATTTAACAAGTCTGAACTTACTATTAACAAGATGTTAGTAGGTATATTATACACATGTAAATAGTATTTTCACATATGAGATATAACACCAAAAGTACTACTTCGAAATGAATTGACTTCATGTAAATAGATATCGGCTATAAAGAAAGTAAAGAATATGTATTACTTCCTATTGAAAATTGTTCAGCAGTATTTATGCCACATTGTAAATAGGGGTGAAACAGATAGTAACTTCTAATAAATAATACTTCTAACTACACTGCTGAGGAGTTCCATAATAGGACGAAACGGCCGTCCAGTGCTTTCAGGTTTTCCATGGTGGTCTAGCTTCATTTGGCTCATGATTTAAACTATGAAAATACTGAAATCTCAACAAAACCCCTTCTGATCTACAATGAAACTGTCGATTGTGATATGGCCTAATTGATACTAAACCTCCTGAAACAACTTTCTTATTCTAACAGAATGTATTTCAGGATCAAGGGCTGGTGGACATCAGGATGAATATATGATTATAAAAGTAGTTTATAACTAAATAATGCTTGTATCATGAATACTATTTCGTATGAAGTCTCGACTTTAAGTCATTCCATGTTAGAAGGAATTTCAGAATATATTTCATGACCAATTTAGTAAATTATTTACATGAATGGATTTTTCGTAATCATAGGATAGACAAGCACCTAATATGGTGCTATATCTTCTGAAAGAACAGGTTCCTGTATTGTATTAAGGCCCCTGTGTTCGCACCATCATCAAAAGCGCAGTAGCTTTGTCTCGTCCAACTGTCAGTTAATTTTTCCAGTGAAATAAGAGCGACAACTTCATGTTTTACTAGAGGCCCACTGACTGATGAACAATGACTGAGAATTTAGCAGCTATTGATCCTCGAGCTACTTCCAACTCAGTGTTCAATCAGTAGACGAAATTAGCAAGCAGATAAGATTTGTACTGAGTGTCTGTTTCCTCATGTGACTCAAATTGCCCAATAATTTACAACAATTTTCTGACTAGATACCAACAAGAATAGGAAGTTAAAATATGTACACAGATGAACAATAAGTTACATAGAAACTAAATGATAGATGTGTAGTCAATTATAAATAACTTAAGAAAGGTAAAACATACAACAATTTTTTATGCATCAAACGAAAACTTGTAATCAGGAGAATAGAAAAGTAATTTCATTTAAGTAAGATCACAAATCGATATAAGTTAGGTAACCATTGAAAACGAGGAAGCTGTAGTATGCTTCCTGCTTTTCAATGGCTATCTAACTTAGGTAGGATTTCAATCGCAATAATGTCCAACAATCTCCACACACCCTTACTGATACTTAGTAATCATACAATAGAAATATAAACAACTATTCTTTATAAGATATTTCTACAGGTTACAGCCTACTCGATATTCGTCCCCATATAATACACGTATGCATCAGGCCTAATGAATGAAAAACGTCCAGGTTTATGTTACATCCGAATGAAGAAAAAGTGAATGGTAACTGCTAGGAATTATTTATGGATTATTATTACATATATCCTTATTAGTTAACTGATGCTATACAGAGGACCAACAAAGACTCAGGGTTGACTCTAGTCTGCTAATGCTGGTTGACGTTTCATTGGTTGAGCATGGGGACAAGGTCACGAAAGTCAGTATTCTGATTTTTGACTTTTTGTCACGTGATATTTGACTAACCATAGGACATAAAAATTAAGTTGATGACTTAGTGGCTACATCTTCATTATTGGACAGATTATGAAACTTGATCATACATATGGCTCTCCAATAAGTTGTATTTAATAACTTGAAAGCTTATTAGGCCCTATGAAAGAGAGTGCTAGGAATTAGCAACACTTTATACATGAGTTTATAACACTGTTCCCGATGAGCTCTATCAGAGGCGCTTTTTTGAAAATAAGCGATTTTCATCAGTATATCAGAGACCATAAGTTTACCAGGAAATTCTTATCAGTATTCAGTGTATACGAAAGATATACCTTTTGGACAACACTATTGAGGATATGAAAAATACTTTATTGTGACTTAGAAACAAAGAATAAGAGATATTTTCAATTATCCAGAAACGATTTCAATGTTAGTTTATTCTTACTAGAGCAAGTGAAGTGGCTAAATGTCCATTGGAATTTACGTCGATTTTGTTGCTCAATGAATCCATTCCATAATGGAAGAAATTCATTTAACTTGTGATATTATGAAATGATGCAAAAATAATCGTAATTATACTGGTGGGAAATAATCAACATATATCTATCGAGTCAACCTGCCTCTTTGGAATCATCAACAGAAATCGGTCTAAGAATTGTCTTTCTCTTTCTAAAGATCACCGAAGCCGCCATTAGTATATTATAACGTTTTGGAATGAATACTACTTTCAAACCGACAAAATCATTTCATTCCATTATATATAGTTCATGGGATAGAAAAACAGAAAAAGCAAACAAGCTTTAAGTTGTCTAATAAGTAAATTACACTTTTAGAAGTACCACTTTAGGGAAAGGAAGCTTCTCTACTTAACCGTCTACGTATATCAATTAGTAGCGCGATGAAACTCTATATTCTCATTTATCTCAACGCCTATAAACAGTTTCAGACAAGAATCCAACTGTAAAAATGTATTATTGTAAAACTCTACAGATGACAAGTTTTTTTGATTCATCTGTAATTAGTAGGTATGTTGACATAAGCCCAAACCATTAATCAATAAGGTGGAATTGAAGTGGGCACGCAGCTACAAATCAATTTAATAAAACAGTCGATGGAAAGGCAACTCAAAGTAGAAAGACTTTTGAGGACAACCAACTATTAGCAATACCATCAGATCAAACATCTCACTTCTAGTTAGAGTTGGCGCTGACATTGAGTTGAATGACAGTGAAAATTTTCCATATATAAAATGTTTTGACAAAAAGTCATATCTAGTATTTCTCATTCAACTGTATTATTAGAGCTGGTCAAGTCGGCATCATAATAGTGCAAACTTCGACGATAAAAATCACAATACATGACTTTTATAGATTGAGAATGTGTAAGGGCTAGTACTATTTCAAGCCCACACAGGTTATTCTAGCCTCTGGATAGATCAATCTATCCATTCTTCTCAAGCCATATTTTGACCTTGTCACTTGCTCACTTATTAACCCTGGCTGTTTTTATATGATCGTATGTGTGTTAACTACTTACCATATTCATCATGTGTCTGTAACTCAATTTTGGTCGGAATATAAATATCGATTTGTTATATCCTGGTGAAGACATAAGTACGGGTAACTCCCAGGACCTATTAATGGACTATTATTCTATATATATTCCTATTGTTTAACTATTGAGTAATTAGATTGTGTATATCTATATTCATCTTATTGTAAGCTTCATTCTGACCTTTGAATTACTATTATACGATTTACTGTCCCTAAATTATATTCAGTTTATTTATTATTGTCTCCCACGATCACAGCCAGATTTGGCTTGATCTTGTACAAATAGTATTTTCTATTTTATGGTGTTGTAATGCGGTCTGTCTGTCCGGTATATAAACCAAGTATGCTTGAAATAAATGATTCGCATGGCAGAAGTTGTAATTAGTGTTCTGGACTCAATTGGAAGGGCTAGGCGGACAAGGGATCAATAAGGACGCTAGACTGCTCATACCAGTTGAACTTCATTGTTTTGGCACAGTGTTAAGATTATACAAGTCGTATTCCGATCAGTGGATAATTCATGTGACAAAAGCCGGATATAAAATCATAACGAATTGGCAACGGCCTTCTTTTATAAAGTCATAACACGATTTACTCCTGTTTACGTCGAATTGGCTCACATACCTTCTCCGCTACGAGTCATTTCGCTTCGTTTCTCTGGTCGTTTGTCTGGATCAACGATTGTATGAGATACGCGTATTCAAAATTCATTCTCGTATGACTTATTTAGTTTCGTCATTCACTAATGGGATTTAGGTTGATGATTATATACGAAAATTGGCAACATGTAAATTTCAATCACAATTATTCCTACGACCAAAATGGAGTCAGATTCAGGGCCACTAAAGTTGTAAGAGATTTACAAATATTCACTACATTCTCCGCATTATTTTTCTTGCATTATATTCTCTGAGCTGAATGATTTATTTGCAAAACTTTCATTATCGTTCTGTACAGCAGCATTAGAGTATATTTTCCACACAAGTAAAGTGTTTAATCATTACTTAAAGGCTATATCAGCCTGAACACGTGTATTAATGACTGTCTTCGATGATTTTGCTAGCGTCTTTTGTATTATGACTGAGTGCATCGCTTGAGTGACTTCTGGTTACATAATTAGTTTGTCTTTTTATCAAAAATAGGTAAATAGGTTCAGTATCATTGCTGACTGACTTAAGTTCCAAGCTTCCAGGAAATTTTTGGCACATTAGGAATTATCATAATTCTGACTTTTAACAACCTAATATATTGTGTCTTTTTCTTTGCTAGTTGCTGTGACAAAATAGGTAACTCTTCCATCATATGAATATACCTTTGTGGAGTTTTTTTCATACTGTTTACCACATCATTTTTAATAGAATAAGTGTATGTTTTTCTTTAAAAAAAACAGATCACTTATCTAGCCGACACATAGCTCACATGAACCAATCAATGAAAGTTTTGGATTTCTAAGCACTAATTCCATAGAATTGGTGCTTGTCAGTTACCAAAATGTTTATGCATATATGTGAGAACAGTGACAGATCAATAATTTTTTTATGAATAGAGGGTATGAATTAATTAGGTAGCAAAAATACCTTTATAGAAAACAAACACAACTGATGTATCAACTTACATTATACATAATTTCAAAGATAAGAACTTTGTTATTACTGAATTATATCATGCATAAAAATATTTTTCATTCCAATTAAATGTTATACATTTAATTGGAATGAATAGATGGTTTGTATTACACAAAAACAATTTTTTTGGAAAGTACTGTATAATTCCTGTAGTTTTATTTATTGAAACACATGGATATTGATACAAAGGGGCATCGAATAGATATGTGCCACACATGTCAATTGATTTGTATGTAGGCTGTGATACCGCCTGGATGTCCAAACCGAGACAGGTGGTCTTCTTAGGGGACCACACCCCAAGCCTTCGACCTAAAAGTCTAATCCATAAGGTAGTGAAGCAACGTAAGAAGATGCAGTCCCATGATATCCGGTGACCAACGATTGGTTCATACGCCATTTGTTCCTTTAGGATCCTGGAGATCACGTGTACCATTGGTTGAGAATCAAGGTTTTCCAACTCCTCTAGGTCGACTTTCCGTGTCCGCCGACCCGCTCAAATCGTCAGACCTTCGCTTTTCATTCTCTTAATTTCGTAAACAACACCATAGCCGCGAGAAGGCAGTGAGTAGAACTTCTCTGATAGTGGTTGTATGCAAGTGGGCATGTGAGAGCATTTTGAGAGGGAGAGTTGACTCTCCCCACTGTCGACCGTAACAGGACATTTGGGGGCATTCCTGTTATATTATGAAACTTATGTTCATTTTACAAATTAAAATGGGTCTAAACACTTCCAAATGAAAAAAAAACTATCGTCTGAATAAATTCGCATTATCAGATGACAACGTGCTCCATTTGTTCAATGTCACTGTATTTTTATCATCATACAGCACTCATCTGCCTGGATGATCCATTGCGATTCGCTACAATCTTATGAAAAATAATAACTGAAACACAATTGGATGTTTCGTTTTGTACATTGCACTAAAGTTACCGAGAATTTTGTGTCATTATTACTACTATCCAAATTAATGCCATTTCGCACCACAGTATCTCGCTATTTAAAACCTATCAAACTCACATTCTTTTTTAACTTTCCTCGATCCGGTTGTTTATGTCTAATCATCTCTTTCAATGTATTTCAAGATCATGTAGACAATGTTTTTAATATGACTATTTTTTCAACAAGTTAATAAAAAGACAGTAGCAAAAACTTATTGCTCTTCGTACTCCGCTTCTGTGTTGAGTAGTTCATTGAGTTAGTATCTTCTCACCAGTCATCCGGATTTTAGGAATTGGATTAGATCCATACCAACGTAGATATTATCACTTAGCTAGTATGATCTCCAGGAAACACTGTCAACCTAACAATCAACTCCTAAATAAACTACATTTTTCCATTATTTAAAATCTTCTGAAAAAAGCCTAATAACAGTGATATAAAAGTTTATTATTTTCATTAAAATCTCCTACCACTGAAGTGATCGTAAACTCGGTAGGGTAAAACCAATTTCTTCATCTTATGCAAATTCATAGTGCCTTTGTGAAAATTATACATTAAATACATCATTTGTATATCTTCCATTAGCTGTCCTATACATACTCTATCATTCTTCTAATCCTGTTGTTGTTCCGATTGCTCTCTATTTTCTTTCCT
Source organism: Schistosoma mansoni (assembly GCF_000237925.1). Taxonomy (NCBI): domain Eukaryota; kingdom Metazoa; phylum Platyhelminthes; class Trematoda; order Strigeidida; family Schistosomatidae; genus Schistosoma; species Schistosoma mansoni. The sequence continues at coordinate 23,002,404 of NC_031497.1, read as the reverse complement.
CTTTTCACGATTTCAATATTTTACTGGTTGGTATTCGACTTCAAATTCCTGCCACATACTACTTATGTCTGTCCGCACAAATAGCGAAGAAGTAAACATTTTATTACAAGAAAACAATTATAAAGGTGATAGAAACACATTCTTGATTCAGGTGAACTAGGTATAAATTTTTAGTATTTTGAATAGATGATCTTAAATGATGCCAGTTTATAAAACGAAAAATATATCTCCCAAATCAACTACCTAAATATGATTTATGCATTCAACAATCATAACCTTTCGTCCCACAAAATATCCTATTATGGTCGACAGTGGGGAGAGTCAATTCTCCCTCTCAAAATGCTCTCATATACCCAATATCAAGGAAGTCCTACTCACTGCCTTCTCGCGGCTACGGTGTTGTTTACGATATTAGGAGGATGGGAAGCGAAGGTCTGACGCTTTAACCTGGTTGGTGGACACGGAGAGTCAACCTAGAGGAGTTGGAAAACCCTGATTTCAAACCAATGGTGCACGTGATCTCCAGGATCCTAAAGGAACAAATGGCGTATGAACCAATCGTTGGTCACCGGCTACCACGGGACTGCATCTCCTTACGATGCTCCACTACCTTGAGGATCAGACCATTAGGTCAAAGGCTCCAGGCGTGATCCCCTAAGAAGACCACCTGCTTCGGGTTTGGGCACCCGGGCGGTATCACAGATCAAATGAGATTTGTGTGGCGCATATGTGTCTGGTGCCCCCTTGTACCAATATTTATGTGTTTACATAAATAAATGCTTTTGACATACTTTCTGACAATTACCCTTATTTGGGTAAAACGAGTTCACTAGAATAACTAACTTGTTTTTTTTTGCACGCAAAACTGAGAAGTTCTGAGCTAGAACGTAATCATTCAATCGTTTTCTTATAAATTCATTCTGGAAAGGGTGTTAATTTTTAACAAGTTGCTTAAAAGAGATAATCAAATAGACTATTTGTAACTAATGTTTCAAGTGAATCTGAGAAACAGTACTTAATATTGTGATAAAATTAGGTCACTGATAATTGAACTGAGCCATGTTGGTAGGTGTAGACTACCTGGTTGGGATTCGTGAGATGATAGCAACCGATGGTTAGAGACCTTGAATGACATGGCTCAAAATCGTTTGCAATGGCGAAGTTGCATCCACTCTTTGTGTTCTCCCAAATTCTAATCTTCTAGATTCTTCATGTCTCTATCTTTTTTCTCTTGCCAAATTTATTTCATTGGATTATACTCCTTCAATAGCATCTTCAAACCCTAATCTTTCACATAATGCTTATACTCTTACTACTTCTACCACTATGGGATTTGAATCGACAACTGCATCTCTGTGCTAATGTGGTATGGCAACTCGAACTGATATACGTACGTACGTACGTACGAAGTTCTACGTTGTGGCTGACTGACTGACTGATAACATTAGGTATGTTAATAATACTAGATAAGAGTTATTAGACGAAAATGAAAAAAACAAACAATATTTTTTTCTTTAAACGATTTCAAATATACTACGATCCACTTAATAAGTGTTTTTTTTCTAAATTGGTACAGCTACATTGATACATATATATATTAGATAAAAAGAGATTTAAAAAAAGACGACCAGAACTTTGAATTAACTTATGGAAAACAATGACTGGAAGGTACATTTATGTTAAAGAAACATTGGCTACATAGATGAATAAATATGAACGGAAACGAAAGTACTAGATTAAACATGAATACACAGTTGATGGCATTATTTAATTTTTAAAAAGAGGTAAACAAAACAATCAGTCTATTTCATATGAATACTTCAGTGAATGAATTAATGAATGAGTTTAAGTGAAATAAAAATTATGGAATATAGAAAGAAGAAGAAGCGAAAATGGAATGGAAAGAATACACACACACACACACAGGAACATAACTTAAATACAAACAAATACACTTGTTATGATCACATTAAAATATATATTCCATTGAATTAATTTTGATCTGAGAAAATAAATTAAGCCTTGTTTTGATTAGTTATTCTAACCGATTGATCAGCTCGATTAAATGCATATTTAGTTATTGCCAATACTATGCATACCATAATCAATGGAGATAAATCACGTGGTTGTCCAATAAAATTTCGTAGACGAGTTAAGAAATTTGATACAATTGTTGGATCGTGTGGACGTGGACGCTGGAAAGTAGAAAACACCAATGAAATAAAATTTTATATTAAAATGTTCACTAAAATAAAGAGTACAATAATGATAATCATATATCTTATACTCTTCAAACTTGATGCTGCAACATAATGAAGACAGTTAATCAGTTCTAAAGACTTCAATAAGTTATGTTATCTTAAATTAACTAAACAAAAAGAGATTACAATAAGATCTGTGCATTTTGTGGATAATATATCCAAGTACCATATTTGAATTAAAATAAAAAAGTTAATGACAATTGTCACAAAATTATCCTCATATGTATATGGGACATATTTTGTGAAGTACGGAAAGTAAAATAAGTGATAGTAAGAGACCGGGTAAGTAATAGTGAGGTTAGACGCAGGGTATTAGGGAACGATGGTAAATCAGTTGGTGAGGTCATGAATCTTCATCGACTGAGATGGTTACGTCACGTGTTACGTATGCCTGAACACCGATTACCACGACGCGCTATGCTGACTAGTGTAGGGGATGGTTGGAAGAAAGTTAGGGGCGGCCAAACCAAAACGTGGCATCAGTGCTTGAAGTCACTAACTTCTAGTCTGAGCCATGGTGGTAGATGTAGACTACCTGGTTGGGGTCCGCGTGACTATCGTAACCAATGGTTGAAGACTCTAGGTGACATGGCTCAGAATCGATCACAATGGTAAAGGTGTATACACTCTTTATCTTCCCTTAAACCGTGAGATTAGAATTGCTTCATAACTTTTTCCTTCCTATACTATATCCTTATATACAACCTTTCTTTTATATACCACCACCGCTAAATTAACTACTTCTATGAATTCGGTGTTCATCTTGTTGTGCTAACGAGGTATGGCAACTTGGACCGGTGCATAAATGTGCCTGGTCCTACGTTGTAGCTGACTGACTGAAACTCTAGCCCAACTGTTAATACCGATTGCTTATCTTTTTTTGTTTACCATGATAGGTATAATTCAACAAATTAGAACTTACTCAAATTGAAACTATTTAGCCATTGTAATTTCATTAGTTCTTATGATTAGTTATTTTATAGTTAAATATTGTCTTCTGATTGGATGGTAAGTCTCTCAAGTTGGTAGGTACATTCTAGTTCTACTCTACTCAATGGCTAACCAGCTGAATATGTAAACATTAGATTATTAAAGCTGTCATTTAACGAGAAAACATTTAATCAAATTAGTATAATTTATTACATAACAAAAATGGTGAATAAATGATAAAAATGAAGCTTATGGAGGAACTACCAATAATTCTTTATTTCTGTCCACTTAAACCAATAAACCTATTTATTGTTATCAACTCATCCTTCTGTGTATGACTTCTTGTCTAAGAGAAAAACATCAGCTCCTCATTAATGAGCAATAAAGTCCAAAGAACTTGTGTGAAAACATTTTGAGAGAAAGATAATAATTTAATTTATTCTTCGCTATTCTCATCACGGACTACAGTGCAAAGTGGTGCACAGAGGACAGTTGACAGATGCATTTCCCATAAGGACCGGAGTCAGACAAAGCTATCTACTCTCCCTCTTCCTCTTTCTTCTGATGATTGACTGGATTATGAAGACCTCGACATCTGAGGGGAAGCACTGAAGCGAAGAGGAAGGCTAAAGAACACACTACGTCTGGAAAGATAAGCAGATATGAAAAGGATGCATAGCAACTGGAAAGAACTGTCCAAAACAGGGTTGAATGGAGAGCGGTGGTGGGCGGCCTATGCTCCTCAGCGAGGGTTAACAGGTGTAAGTAAGTACATATTCTCATTACTCACCAAGTGAACAATTATATTTTAAACATCTAGTTTCATATTATTATTTTTCTTCAACTTCTCGACTGTTCTGCAAGCCACTTTACACACTTGAAATTATGTAATCCTCTTAATCTCTTTAATAGACTTTATTTGTTAGATTATATATATATATACAACCTTTCTTCAGTGAATTGTCTCTAATCTTGAAAATTGCATGTGACGTAAAGGAAAAAAAACTAGCTTTTAATACAAACAACATTTTCTACTAATAGATTCACAAATCCTTTAAATACGATTGCTAGAAAAACACAACTATAAATCAATTGTAAAATTTGAAACATACGCGTTTTCCAACTAAACCATTTTCTTCAACAGCATTACGTAATATTTCAGAAGACAATGTGACCGGTGGTAAGTATTCAGATTTGAATGTACGTTTCCACCAATCTTTGCTAAAATTATAAAATAGAAAAGTGACAGCGTCATTACTAAATGAAAGGATTTTTTACAAAATTAAAAAGTACTATAGAAGTATACTTGGCAATATGAAACGAATATGATACACACACACACACACACACACACACACACACACACACACGAGCCCTATCAAGATAATCTATAGACTTGTGACAAAGTTGAAATCAACATTAAATCAACGAATCAATTCCGAAAATTGCTGGAATAAAGAAGTCATCTCATCAGTCACTTAGGATGTCGACTTTTCCTTATCCTTGGTTAAAATACTTTACAGATATTTAAAACCTCTAACTAGCTGAAAGTGTAATTAATTATGCAATGCATTTTTTTATTTTATTTAAGCACATAAATATTGGTACAAGGAAGCACCAGATACATATGCGCCGCACAAATCTCATTTGATTTGTGTGAGGGCTATGATACTGTCCAGGTGCCCAAACTGAAACAGGTGGTTTTCTTAGAGGACCACAGCCGGGGCCTTCGATCTAAAGGTGTGATCCACAAGGTAGTGGAGCATCGTGAGGAGATGCAGTCCCATGGTAGCTGGTGATTAACAATTGGTTCATACTCCAATTGTTCCTTCAGGATGCTGGAGCCCATGTGTACCATTGGTTTGGAACCAGGGTTTTCCAACTCCCATTCCACATCCACCGACCCGGTTAAAGCGCCGGACATTCGCTTTTCGTCCTCTCAATTTCGTAAACAACACCGTGGCCACGAGAATGCAGTGAGCAGGACTTCCCTGACAGAGGCTATATACGCGTGGCCATGTGAGAGCGTTTCGAAAGGGTGAGCGGACTCTCCCCACTCTCGGCCGTACCAGGGCATTTGGGGGCGCAATGCATTTAGTCACAAATTCTATATTAGTTTACAAGAAAAAAGATGAGAGAAGCTTTAGATATGTTTCTTTTCATGGAGCTGACTTATTGGTTGAAGAATTCAGCTTTTAACCAATATACCTTAGGTCTGAACCCCACCTCACATGCTTTGGGATCCGGGTAACATCATTAACTCTGTCTAGAAGGCGGCAAGTGAGCAGCATTATTGTTACGTACTTCACTTTTCTACATTATTTGTTGGATAAGTAATGTGATTTACTAAGTCACAAAATATATTTATTGAAGAGTAATAAAATCATTCTGATCATATAACGTATAAGGATTATCATATCATCAATCATAATCAAGACAAAATTAATACATCGGTCTAAAACTCAAAACGAAAATGTAGCAGTTAATATACCTTGTCTTTTACATCGACAAAATTAACAATTGAATGAATTCTTTAAAAATATCATACCTATCAAAAGAATCAGTGAAATGGTAGGTATACAGATGAGCTCGAATATATTTTGGATTATTCGGCAGACTAGATGGATCAAGCAGTTCCAAGACTAATGAAAGGGAAAAAAAACAAGGGCAAATAAATTCTCATAAAACAAACAAGCATTATAAATATTAAAGAATAGTGTTAGTTGAGCTTAACTAAAATCAAACAAAACAGTAGCTGAAACCACCGTATAGAAAGAATGTTAGATCATATGAATTCAAGCCTACACCCTAAATATTTATTTACCATCAAATAACAGAGGTAATCTATTTAAATAAGCCTACAAATTTATATTGACAAACTATTGTTTACGCCCAACTGTCATGTACGAAAAAAATGTAATACTGACTGGAGTATGACTACAATACAAGTAGACTTAAAAGATTTATACAAAAATATAACAAGTCTATAAATTTACAGATTTCTCGGTCATTGTCTGAAATGCACATTTACATTCAGATTTGAATACACTATTGTTGGGGATGTTAAATCCCCAGAACGTACTTGGTAAATGGCTTAATTTTGTAATTTTATTTTGAAAATTTGAATTTCCTTGTTTTCGCGCCAAAGGTGCTCTTTTCACCTTAAAGTCGTATTTCCCACTTGTAAAGTATCTTAAATGCTATTGGTCCGTTGTATATATACGTTTGAGTTTTTTCCCTTACGATTGCTTGTACTTCGGCTGCTTACGGAATATATATCCCCCTACTTCGCCTTGGACTTCTTCCCCTAGTTAGCGGGGCCTGGGACAACGGATTAGATTAGCCTATCGTGTCACTGTGTCATTGACCTTCGTTCGTCACCGAGAAAATCGACTTAGCTCAAGCATATCAACTATCACAACAAAAATGGTGATAGAAATTAAGTGATCGAGCAAAACTCTAATTTTGTCAAACATAAACAATTTGAATGCTATTATTTTAAACAATGCTTGTTTTCATAGGTTTTTATTGATAAACTTTCCCACTAATTTGGGAACAGATTAGGAAACTAGAACGTGTTATCTATACTACACACTTTGAAAGTCTAACGTATGGACTTAAAATGTATATATATTTACTTAAACGTAAACATGGGCATCAAATATATATGCCAAATCACTTTTATTCTATATGGCATATGTTTACTTAAACTGATGGACTGCTTCTATCCGTGTCATATTAAAATCACAAGTCATCGTGAGAAACTGACATTGAATTGTTATGTTGGGAGCGAATACGAGGGTTCACCTAGTCTGCGAACGGAACAAAGACTTGTGACCAGAGACAAATAAGCTATCTAGTTTGACGCGTCCAAGACCCGCTAACTAGAGTGAGATGTCCAAATTGGAAGTGGGGAAGATATATTCCATAAGCAGCCAGAAGCACAAGCAATCGCAACAGGAAGAAATCAAACGTATATATACAGCATAAAATTGTCCTTGGGAAGCGTTACAAAATAGCATACTAAAAGATACAACGGACCAATAGCGTTTAGGATTTTCTCAAGCGGAAAATACGACATGAAGGTGAAAAGAGCGCTTTTGGCGCGAAAACAAAGAAATTCAAATTTTCAAAATAAAATTACAAAAATAAGTCATTTACGAAGTAAGTTCTGGGGATCTAACATCCCCAACATAAAGACAACTAACTTAGAGTGTATGGTATCTCTTCTAATGTTAATATAATCACTATCTAAAATATTGATATGACAAAAAATAAAACAATCATTGAGCCAAATAGAGTAGGTATTTAAAACTTCACTTCAAATACGGAAATTCTAATTTTTAGTAACGAAAAACCTCGGGACTCAAGTTGTCACTTATTCACACGGACAATTCAACATAAAAAGAAATTCAAATAATTCTATTCGAATTATCACGAGCAAAAAGAAACATACACTACTTTACAACAGTGTAAAAACTAACCCTCAGTTTGTTGATTCAGTAATCGATAAATTAAATTCATAAACCACGGATGATTACGATAATTAGTGAGCGCAGCAAACCACATTTGCCAATCCAAACGAGGCTGATGTGGGACTAGATTTACAAAAGAATAAAGAAGTAAATTAGCATATGTATAATTACTACAACAGCTTAGTACGTAAACTTTGCTTAGAAAAGTAAGTCTATTTCTATCAAAACATGACAAGTCAAAGGAAAGATGCCAAAATATAAAAAGACAGCTTACCAATACAAATTAACATGTGTTATTTTGATTTCAATCATAAAAAAGATAAGATGAACAATTTACTAGAAATCCCCATATACAAACTTATCACGATCATCTTTAAAGCTCAATAATTGAATAGGTACAAACTGAATTATTTAAAATGTGACTAAGTACTTTGAAGTTTAAAACAATACCAACTTCTTTGAAACATTCGATGATGAAATAATATCGGCAGACCCCGATCAATATAGCTATTCTTCCGATATTTTAATGTGAAAGGATTGCATATGAATGCCTGTACACAGAAAAGTTCAGATGAAATCGAATTTGTGCTTAAAATTGATCAATTAGTATATATACTTTTGTTATATCTTGTGGCTGAGTGGATGCCTAGTGAATATGTGACTAGATAAGAACGCCAATCAGAGAGCAGAGAATTATCGATTGGAACAGAGACACACGAAAACCGTACGAGCAGTCTAGAGTGCTAACCGGTCCTCCTTCTGCCTAGCCCAGCCAGTTAAATCCAGAACACCAATAACAGCCTCTGTGGTATGAACCATTGTATTTCAAACATACTGAGTTTATATATCAAACAGACTAACCACATCGTACCAATAAAATAGAAAATAACATTTGTACAAGAGTTAGCCAAATGTGTCTGTGAATAGGGGGAGCAGTAATTAATAGACTGGGTATAACTCGGGAATGGTAAATCGTACAATAATAGTTCAAGGGTCAAAATAAAGCTCACAATGAAAGGAACATGAATACGTGTAGTTTAATTGTTTAGCAAATATACGATAAAAATTATATGCATAATATTGGTCCATAAATGGAACCCAAAGTTTTTTTAATCCCAAGTCTAATAACCAGCGAATACAGACAAAACCACTACTGCTCACTACATGACAAGTTATGAAAGATATAACATAGTGACTTAAATGCATTAAAGATGTTCCTTGAAACCAGTAACCATCTTTTGAAAGTAATAAGAGTATCAACTAAGCAAATTCGACCAAATGAAATAATCAAGGGGATGAACTAATTTATTTGATGTGAAAATTGCCAAACCAAAACTTTTAAGAAGCAAATTATTTTTCTTTTAAGAGAATATAAACACAATTATGTAGTATTTTTAAGGAAACTGTTCGAATCTCGCGAGTGCGGGATCGTGGATGCGCACCGCTGAGGAGTCCCATAATAGGACGAAACGGCCGTTCAGTGCTTCCAGGTTTTTCATGGTGTTCTAGCTTCAATTGACTTATGATTTCAACTATGAAAATACTGAAATCTCCACAAAACCCCTTCTGAAACTGTGATCCTCAATTTCGTTTCTAGTGAAAATGAGTAAAATTGTTAGATATAGTATGAAACACATGTGTAACAAAAAAAGAGAAAGGCATTTGTCGCACAAGCAACAATACAAATCAATACTGTTTATTTATGCCATCATTACTATATTGATCAAATATTAGCAACATGGATAAAGAAATGTGATATTGACAACTGTTTGCGTAGAATTTTCTACATAGCAAACAACTAATCATAGAAATCAACTTTTTTAGAAAACAAACCGCATCAAAGAAACCATTCTAGAAAAATAAATATACTATTACACTAAAACAATTTTATAATGGATAAATCTTACAGTATAAAAAAATACTTACTAACAACTGGAGGAGTTCTATTTACACGACCAGGTTTGAAATTGAATCCGTATTCATACCATGGACCAGTTGGATCTGATGCCGCCTCCAAGATAAGTTCAGGTCGACCACCAACTCCAGTCATTCTAAAGCAAGAAAAAGATTATGCATAAATTATAGAAAAATTTGAAAAATATTATAATAAAATACCTGAAAAGAGGTAAGCAAATAATTTTACTTATGTTTACACAAATGAAATCCATAAAATAAAGTAATAGAAACTAACCGGCGGAAAAGACCATAACTATTGATGATGTAATAAGGTTGTAAATGTTTATAAACTTGACGAACTTGAAGTGGTAATTGTATAGTTGAATCCAGTGATGCAAGTGGCACCTGAATGCAAAAAAAAACAATAATAGTTAGATCGACTTTATAACTAATAAGGCGACAATATACTATGGAAATGTTGCTAGGACGGAGTTTTCTCCCAAAAATGTAATATACTATTTAATGAAAAGAATAGTTTTACGCTGAAGAAATGATAGTTAACAACAAATATCGTCAATCTCAACAGCGGATAGTAAAATCACACATTTTTAGTTTAAAGGCATGAGGAGGTCTAGTCATTTGACACTCATTAAGTTGTTGAATTCTTTAGACTATCTGTTATAATTGTATTTTTGCTATATAAACGACCCAGCGATTCCTATTGCTTAGTATTCTTATACAATCACACTCGACAAGACCCCAAAATCAGAACACGTTGAACAGGAATGAAATTGTATTCAAATAATAATGGTATGTGAACAGCAATCACTGGTTTGAATAAGGTTCATATATTTATAGTATATACATAAGAAGCTTCTAGATTTTTCTCCAGTAATATGCCCGGGCTGATCGGTTTAGAATTAGCCAATCAGCGCGCAGCAACACCATCATGCATGAAACATGCTTTAATCCAATCTATGTCCCACTAACACTATCTCATACTGATTAGACGATAACTCAACTAGCACAAATTGATTGGATAGTTTGAGAGTCTACACACTAATCGCCTGAGAATGTCAACATGGAGAGAAATTTGTAAACGATTCACAAACTATTCAGTAAAATTACTTTGGTGGACAAATGAAAAGACACTTTCAGATCTTTATGAGTTATAAAGTTAGGTATGTATTAGGAGAGAGTAATGAGGTTTGCTGAAATGAAATGATTCGGATATGTATCCTTACATAAAACAGTTCGATGTGAAATGTTTACTGGAACAGAGGCGGACTAGGTATCATATCATTTGATAACTACCATCTCTTCTGAATTCGGACTTTTAGTCAACTGTCCTTAGATATCCCACTTTAATTTTCTTTCGGTATATTTCTTGGGATAGTGACGGAATGGTCCAATATAGGTTGAATCAATGCTAAAGCATTGCTTCAATTTTTGAACACGTATTACCCTACAATTTGAAGGAATATCTTAGCGGTAAATAAGAAACGTTACAAAAATTGTCAGATTAAAGTGGAGATCCATTGAAATGTTACAAATCTTGGTTTAAAATATGAGGAAAACACAGGAAAAATAATATATACTTACCAAACTACCCATGAGTATGGTAAAACCAACAAAACCAATCACAATAACACCAATTAATTCATAGAGTTTACGCCAAAACTGACGTGCATTTAGTGCTCTGTCAAGTTACCGATGAAGGCAGCGACAAAGAACCCCAACAGCATAAACAAATAAAATGTTAAGATAGATGGAAATTAGTAATAAAACAGAATAATGGAAATTAGTAACTAATTTAGCCTAACTCCTCAATGTAAAGTAATTGCATATATTCACGTAAAATAAGCACATCTATTCTTTTTGTTTGATGAAAATATATTCCATGGCTTTTTATTTCGTGTTAAAAAGGTAAGAAATTAATACTGTAACACTTAAGTTTCTTATCTATCTGGTTAGTAGTATTTACAGGTGTGTTCACGGAATCAAATACCACACTCATATTTATTTTATTTATTTAAACACATAAACATTGGTACAAGGAGGCACCAAATGGATATGCGCCGCACAAATTTCATTCGATTTGTGTGAGGGTTGAGATACTGTCCGGATGTCCAAACCGAGGCAGGTGGTTCTCTTAGGGGGCCACACCCCGAGCCTTTGACCTAAAGGTCTAATCCACAAGGTCGTGGAGCAACGTAAGAAGATGCAGTCCCACTGTAGCCGGTGACCAGCGATTGGTTCATACTCCATTTGTTCCTTCAGGATATTGAAGCCCGTGTGCAGCATTGGTTTGGAATCAGGGTTTTCCAACTCCCCTAGGTAAACTCTTCGTATCCACAGTCTTCTACATGATATGGTACATCTGAGTTGTTAGTACTTGTGTGATTGGATTAGAGGATTGAAGTATGCTGTTTAAGTTGCAAAGAGACTAGATGAAGTGTGGTTCTACTGAAAACCAAAGCAAAATGTTGCTTCCGCATGATACAGAGGTGGTTTGATGGTTAGGGTGCTCAACTTTCTCCAACTAAATCCTAGGTTCGAAACCCGCCTAGTCTACTTCGGTTTGAGCAATCAAGTAGTATCACTAACTCACACTTAGAGAAAGCTAATATCCAAGTGGCTGGTAAATGAGTTTATTATTAATAATAATTGCACAAAGTGCTTATTTTAATTACGCTATACTAGGAAGTTCAAGTTAACCGATTAGATTTAGGTGCTTTTAGCAAACTGATTTTGTAAGTTAAATCCATCCAAACATATGGTGAACAAAACAAAATGAAAACTATGGAGGTGATGGATTTGATGTATGATTATTGATATTAAATAGAAACAAGCAAATTGGAAAAATAAATCAGTAGGAAGCTTACATAATTATACTATGCAGAACTTCAACACAGAAAAATGCGACACCAAAAGAAATACTGTATTTGACGGATGTATTTACGAACCAAGCGAACTCCTTTTTGGTGAAACCTGACAGTTTGATAAGAAAAAATTAACAAAAATAAGTAGTACGGTGAATGTTTAGTTAATTCGTTCATATTACCTCAATTAACAGTTGAAAACTAGGAAACATGAATATCAACTAACATACTCCTACTTAAGATGATTTGTAAAGGAATTTACGATTATAACTATCCACCATAATGAGAAACAAGAAAGTGAACTCATTTTGATTTCTGTAATATAAAATGATTCAAGAAGGATCTACTACAAAAATGATCTGTGTATATCAAAAAAGATAGCTTCTATTCGCTCCAACAGGAAATCTAAATCTTGAAGATGACTGATATAAATAATACTTTTAATTTCATATGCAGTAACTAAACGAATTAAGTAGTGATAAACAACTGAGTGTCAGTTTATGGAATCCAGTTTTGGCCTTTTTCACTCAAATTCGTACAAATCCCTACATTCGCTTTGTGTAAGTTCTAAATAAAAACTATTGATACTTGGTAGGAATTAATCGGTAGTAAGCATTTAGCCTATTTTTTATGGTAGTGGAGCTAATCAGCACGATGCATCTTGAACACCAGCGAATTTGATACTTTTGAGATAGTTGAATTAATGCCACTTAACCTATAGACTAGATATCTTACTAGTCATTTGGTATCCAATTAGAATAAATATTACTGTATAGCAATAAAATGGGAATTCCTTTCGACTATTTTAATGTTATAGATAAAATACGACTTTTCGATCGTTTTCGGCTAGATAAAACGACAAAGCTCTTTCAACTTACATGCCTTGTCTGAAAGACGTTTTGGAAAGTACGATCTTCGTAGGAAAAAGAGATGGATAAAATTAAGTTTGGAAATGTAAGGCATGTTCATGACCATATGCATAGAAATTCACAAAAATCATTAAGTAGTAATAGATAAACAGCTTTCGTAAACGCACTAATGTAACATTTTTTCAAACTATGAATAATTTTTCAGTCCTATATTACATGTAGTTAATATTAAAGTTAATATTTGAATCAACTAACAGGAACCACAGGAGACAAAAAACTGTACCTTTGATGGTGAAAAAGTTATTACGAACCCGTTGTTTTATCATTCAAGATAAAACTTAGAATTTTACCTATCACAAGGAACGCTTACTCTGAAACTAGTAATTAGGTCTGTATCATACTTACGAAGGGAGTAACAGATTTAGAGCAAACATTCAATTTGTAAGCAAAAGGCTGCTTAGACGTAACTAGAATAGTCTTTTATTAACTATAGGTTATTCAGTACTACAATCTTCAATATATTGTTCACTTATGACTTTGAATGCAAATTGATGATGAGTAAGCAACTATACGGATTCCCCAAACGATGCTTAGTGATCAGTAAATATCAAGTTAACAAACTCTGAGGGCAAACGTTTGTCAACAAGTATATTGGTTACTAGGTTAAACATCAGCTAAAATTTAGAACATACCTACAGAGGCACCGACTGAATAATTGGAAATAGAAAAATTGAGCAGATAACCACTAATCCCGAATACTGAGATGATAAGAAACCATGAAGCCGCAAAAGACAATAATCCAGATACGGTCCACTTTCGTCTGCGCCCTATACAATATCCACACAAAATGAATAATAATAAGACGAATTACTTTGAAAACAGATCTAATAAAATATTTTGTTAAAGGCTTATCACGCCTTATAATGGGAACATAAATAATATATACAAAAGTTTTTCTAAAGTAATGTCATAAAAATCGTTTTTTCACTGCTATGAACATGGCTTTATTGTTAAAGTAAGCAGTTAAATGCTGACCAACTAACAAAACGAAAAAAATGATGTAGCTTAATGATAACTGCCCACGAGACTGGACGTATGGCTTTGTAACACTCAGTGGGTCACTGAGTTAAACGACTATATGACTGGCCAAATACTATTTAACAAAGTAAAACAACATACAAATACTACGTTGCTTTTCTCATAACATATATTATTCATAGTGGGTAGATCACAGACGATACGTTACGAGACGTATGGGAATCTTACTGTCTCCGGATGCTCGGTATTTAACCATAAATTAGACAGATAAGTAATTTATGGTTATGAGATACAGTGATTGTGAATCGAAAATATAAGATGACTACCAGTTTTTGCAATAATATAAAAGTATTAGTTATGTTTAGATGAGCTCCAAAGTTGATTTTTACGACCATGAAAGTTGATCACAGATCTAAAGACAAGTTCGGTTTACAGGTACTTAATATATTACTATATTTGTATAGATTCCTTCCCGAAATACATAGTAATTCTTTGTTACTATTATGACAAAAATGTATTTTAATAAGGCTACTTGGAAGACAGTACACCACTACTAATTTACAACTAGCAAATTCACTAAGTTTAGACGAGGACTGGGTAATAAACAGTACAGCAGCAAACAAAGGACCACGAAAATAACGTTTCCTGATTTGTTTAATAGTAAAAATAAGTTAGTAGATATCTATCATACAAGTGATTGATTTTAAAACAAGCAACTCACGAGGATTGAAGTCATCATCTTTCAGTAGGGAATAACATAAAGCAATGGTTAACAAATTGAAGAAATTGTAGTTCCCCGTCAAAATTATCGACAGTTGCAGAAGTACCTTAAATGAAACACATTCATCAAGTCAAACAATTCGGGAAATATGATGAACAGAACAAATATAGATACTAACATTTATGTGCCGAACGGTTGTGTAATTTCATAAAAAGAATTCAAATATAGAAAGGTCTACAGATTGTAGTAACACTACATAACCCAAGTTGTACGTATATTTCCCTATTAGAAAATAAATTATGATTCACAAATTGTAATCAAAGACAATTGTGAATACTCTGGTAATATATTCCGAAAATCACTAGATGACGAAATCCAATTTTCAAGAATAACTATGATGCGGACAGACGGGCAATAATAATTAAAGGTATTCCCACTGAAAAGATACGATTTCTAAACTAGATTCGTGACGTTATTAACAATCCTAGGTTAGGCATGAATAATTATCATCTTAAGTTGCTACGCTTTACATCAGCACAGAAAGGGAAACCGACAATATGGAAAACAGGATTTATTTATTTAAACACATAAATATTGGTACAAGGGGGCACCAGATATATATACGCCACACAAATCTCATTTGATTTGTGTGAGGGCTATGATACTGTCCAGGTGCCCAAACTGAAACAGGTGGTTTTCTTAGAGGACCACAGCCGGGGCCTTCGATCTAAAGGTGTGATCCACAAGATAGTGGAGCATCGTGAGGAGATGCAGTCCCATGGTAGCTGGTGATTAACAATTGGTTCATACTCCAATTGTCCCTTCAGGATGCTGGAGCCCATGTGCACCATTGGTTTGGAACCAGGGTTTCCCGATTCCCCTAGATGGACTTTCCGTGTCCACCGACCCGGTTAAAGCACCGGACATTCTCTTCTTGTCCTCTCAATTTCGTAAACAACACCGTGGCCATGAGAATGCAGTTAGTAGGACTTCCCTGGCAGAGGCTATATACGTGTGACCATGTGAGAGCATTTCGAGAGGGAGAGCGGACTCTCCTCACTCTCGGCAGTACCAGGGCATCTGAGGGCCGAACATGAGATATAATTCTAAAGGAGCAAACAGGATTACATAACGAGATTTATTAGGTTGTATTAAACCCGTTGGGGAGAAACTAACAAATGAGTGGGACTGTGTAGATGAAACTTATTTCGGGTCATTTCCTAGTCTCAAAAGATAGGTTGAGATAATTCCATGGACCATAATTTAGTAGCTTAAAGCTCCAATAATGACACAGACTGACAGTTAGTAAGTACACAGACAACTGTATGCATTGTTAGCATTTTTCTGTTTAGTATGCAGAAAAATAAGGTACAAAAATATACAAAACAAAATATGAACGTTGTTGTTATAACATACAAGTCTTCATAAACATCAGTTTTTTTCATCATTTTGTAATTTATAAGCTACAAGCGTAAAAGTATACGCTGGATAATAGGATGATATACCTAGTTTTATAGTTATTTATTTATTTTTTTATTTATTTAAACACATATATACTGGTACAAAAGGGCACCAGGTACATATGCGCCACACTATTTGTGTGTGTTTTATAGTATATGAGGACAAAGCTCGCAATTCCGAATATTAGAAGGCATTTCGATGTGAAAATGACTGCATTATTAAAGAACATACCTGGGAATAAAATGATACAAGGCGTGCAGTTCGGAAGGGTACGAAAAACAAAAGTGGTAGTGGGATTTCGATTATGAATGCACCTGCGACACACAGGTTATGAATCCATCCTGGTAGGTGATGTGCATACCAAGCTACTGGTGTTGGAATACACTACGAAACAGAAATGAGATAGAAACAAGAATTATCAACCGTTTAACATACCTGGGACTGATAGTGCCAGTGTAATGCTTTCAAACCCCACCAAGTGGGACAGTCGCTGGTCAGTTTAACTACACCAGATGAGAACATTAGCCGAAATAGAAGCCAACGTAGTAACCACATTCCTATTTTATCACTAGCAACCACTCGTGGAAGAGAAATGACTGTGCCGAAACTTGATAAAAGAATTGCTATAAAGCCGGACTCCAAAAGTAAGATATCCCTAAGATAATATGATAAAATCTTTTGAGTCTTACCATTGAAACCATAAGAAAGTTTGGCCAACCTGTTAAGCAGTTAAAAATGGAAAACCACACAAACCTTTAAGGCGCTTAGATACAGCACCCAAAGGGCTAGGAAGACTGGCCCTGTCCGGAAGGCTGTGGAAAAACTCGACAGGAATGACAATACGATGCCCACAACAGTTACAAGTTCAAGACATTTGTAGGAGTCAAGTTGCAAGAATTCGGCAAGCCGTACGACGTTAAGATTGTTAATGAAGTCTGATGCGTCCTTTGGGGCTGTTTCAAGTAGTCACTAACGAACACTCTTACCACTTAATGATAGCGTTTGGATAGGCGTCACACCATACTCACTATATAACCCTGAAAACAGGTTATGTTAACTTTCATACACTTGCCAGGAAGCTGAATGTACAGAGAAGCAAAAGCAAACAAGTAAATGAAGCTTAAGCAGAGTAGGAACCGCTCTTTTGGAACAGAGACGCCAACACGCCCCATCGTTACCACTACTGTTGAATGTACCGGGCTGTAGAACTGTCCAAATAGTTCAAATGGGTCACACTTTGATATGTTGAAGGTAAGTTCATTGTCATCTGCCCAACTTTAAAGCTGAGTCAGATCCTTCTAAAGTGTCAGTTTATCCTCTTGGTTACGTACTTCTCTCCAGACTTTCACATTCTCAGCAAAAAGTGGTAAATCTGACGATACCTACTGTGGAAGATCGTTTATGTAAGTGAAGAAAAGAAGGGGTCCTAGTACTGAATCTTGGGGAATCCCACTAAGACATTCCATAGACTGAGAAAAAGTAAAGTTAACCCTGACCTCAATATGTCGATTTTGTATATATGAAGTGAGCCAGTCAATTAGAGGTGGTTTGAAAACCAATCGTATGAGCTTATTGATTAGACATATGGTTGACCTTATCAAAAGCTTTTGAGAAATCAAGGTAAATGACGTCATCCTTCCCCTTGCGATCAGGGATGGTTGTCCATCGTTGTCAGAAGGTTGGTTACACAAGTGACCTTTTCTGAAACCGTGCTGTTGGAGTGAAAAGAAGTTTATGGATTACAAAGGGTTGTGTATACCATAGCACATCGGAGACTCCATAATTTTTGAGGGTACAGAGAGAAGTGCTGTCGGTCGGCAACTTGAAGGTTCTCCGCGTCTACGTCCTTTGAAAATTGATGTGATGTGAGTCAGCTTACAAATTTCCGGTAATGTACCTCGGCTTAGAGAATGTGAGAACATCAAGCTAAGTGCTATTGCCAAAATTGAAGTTGCTTCCTTCAGTATAGCAGAATGAACCGTATTCTGACAATGAGGAGTGTCTTTTTCTTCGGTGCTGCAGAATGTTATGAGAAGAGTGAACAAAGTCATACACAAGTCCCCTGAAGAGATGGATGCGAGAAAGTCATTAAGTGACACGATATACCCAACATAAAGTCATGTGGTAACGTTCAAAATATGTTAGATTTTGAACCAGAGGATTTTCCGTTTGCGGATATTCCTTTGAGTGAAATAGCTAATCAATTTTAATTCATTTCCTATAACTAGGTCAGTCTCGGGCAGAAACGCCTCCCTGACTCCCGCAGTTCCCATTCCTTACTCTTTAGACAACAAAAATGGTATATGATAAGTACATGGAGTGAATTGTCCTGGTCAGAAGAGACTGTATGCATCATGTATAGGAACATTTTTCTACAAACTATGGCGATAGCGATCATCGATTTTCTATACCTATAAGACTATCTGTCACATACATTGACTCCTATAAGAATGACCTTTATGTTTCCCACAAAAATGATGCCATCCATGATGACAGTAGTTTCCATGTATGTGTATGTTAACTTAACGGTACATTATGCTGAAACATCTACGTTATTTATCGTTTTGAGTAGCCCTTAAATGATCCCCAAGGTTTTGTGTAATCCAGAAATTTTATCACAAAACTCTTGGCTCAGAGTGATAACTGTAACCTCTGAAACTTCCTTAGTATCAAAGTTACCACAAGTAACCGGAGTTTGACGATGCCTTAACCAGTAACACTTTTATAATCGATGTATGCCAACCCAGTCGAATCAGAAGCGAAGGGGTTCGAAGTCATATCTGAAAGTTTATCACTGTCTTGTGAAGCGTTTGGTCTAAGCTGGCTAACAGTTGTAAGGTATGTGTAACAAGATGCACCCATTAGTGATCTGGTGTGGATGCGTGACCGCGCGCCTTTGGATAGATCAGTTCATTAAAACTAATGCGGTTAGCGTCAAATGCCGAAGACTTACGGGACTATTTGTTTTGGGGATTTATTAGCCGATACAGCTCACTCCCCTCCAAGTGCGGTAGTGATAACCCCAAGACATGGCCAGCAACAAGTCTAAACCCAACAAGTTTGTCGTTGGTAAACACTTTCCTGATAGTTCGCTATGTTCAGCAGCATCTGCCCATCCTTCCCTAATATTAAAGACCATGTGACACAACGAAAAAGCTGTACAATGAAAATTTCCATCCATCGTATTTCTCGTCAGTTTTTAATCTTTTCCAACCGTTTTGGAAAACAAAAAAGAAATTGTAGAAGCTTGTCAAAATGCACTCCTACGTACATAAAAACACGAAATTTAAGGAAAAAAGCCGATATATATGCGTAAAGATAGCATGCGATAGCGTAGAAAGAAGACGTTTTTGCACAACGATGTTTTGAATTTCTCTAAGAATACAAAAATCCATACAAATACATAAGCATATTTTTAAAAAATGTTTGTTTTTTGACTCGGCAACACAAACAGACAAGATAGAACAGAATGTTTTTCAGTGTCCTGTGTATTGTAGTTGTAAGGCTTGTGTCGATCGAGTTTGCAGGGGGAAAATCAATATTATTAGGGTCTCCTTCTAAAAACACATCTTTAAGACGATCAATGCTGATATTACCGCTAGTTACGTTTTTATCAGTGATATAATATTTAGATTTGCGATGGACTTTGGAAGGTCCTTCGTATGCCGCTTCGAGAAGTCATCGTAATGGTTCGCAACTTACAAAACCGGGCCTACTATGTCGTAAGGCAGGTTGAACGAAAACATTGATTGCCTGCGGTCGAGGTTTAACTGAACGCGTAACGTTCATAAGTCTTCTCGTGAGAGAGTCCAAGAGGGGTCCTGGAAGTCGGAGTGTCGTCTGGTACACGAGTTGAGCTGCAATATGTTCAATGTCAACTTTCACTGTATTGCGATTTCCGAGTAACACGATGGAAGACCATCAGTTCACTGTGAAATGTGTGCATCTGAGAGTGAAGCTCTTAGCTGTCGGTAAAATCATTCTGCCAACCCGTTTGCGTGTGGGTGGTAGGCAATCGTTCGGAATCGCATTATTCCCAATGATGCAGTCGGACAACGGTAAAGTCCAGATTCGAAATGGCGCCCATGGTCTGCAGTGATAGTTGAAGGATAGCCGAGATTCGCAACCCATCATTTGATAACGTGGCGGGCCACTGTTTCAGTAGCAATGTCCTTGATGGGTAATGCTTCTGGTCATAATTTGAAACGGTCTTCACACATTAAGAGGTGACAATGTAAATGTGAATTTCGTAGGGTCCTACCAAATCCAGTAAGCATGGTCGAAGCGAGCATCGGGAGTTGTGTAACGGCTTACGGGACATTTTTGTGTTTGATCACCTTAGATTTTTGTCAGCCTACACAAGAGCGTGCCCACTCCCTCACATCTTTATTTACATCAGAACAGGAAATCGTTCTGCTATGAGCTTGATGGTTGCACGAACACCTGAGTGAGAAAATTTGTGCAACGTATTGAAGATGTTGCGCCAGTAATCTTTTGGCGCTATCCAGCTGACGAGCACTGAATGGGACAAAGAGCGTATCCTGGATTCCACTGCCAGCCACCACCCATCTTTGCTTACAGCCGTCAGGTATTGTATACCCATTTTGGTGAGACACCTCCGATATCCAAGTCGGATGCGTTTATTACGATGCTGGTCGGCTCTGTGATGTCCTGGTGTGTAAGCGATGTCGCTTGTGTGATACGTTTTTTAACTGTAGAGAATGCCTTTATCACACTGGCGTCCAAATTGATGGACTTCGCATTTCCACGAAATTGGTCGGTCATAGGTCTCAAAAGAGACGAGTGATTCGGTATGAACAGTCGATGAAATCTTACCGAGCCGTTGGACGTGCAGTCACTTGATTGTGGTCAGTTCCGGGTAATTCAGAATGTCCGCCACTTTGCTTTTCAGAGGTCGAATGCTTTGAGCATCAATAGTGTGTCCAAGGAAATCTAAGGGGTTGGTTCCGATTCGACATTTCTGGATGTTTACAGTAGTACCTCGTTTTTGCAGTCGTTCGAAAAAAAGGTCCAGACACTGGAGACGAGATTCTCTGTCTGAACTTGTGACCAAGCAGTCATAAGCATACGCATGTTCGAAGTTGAGACCTCGAAAAACGTCATCAATGAATGTCTGAAAAGTTTATGCGGCGTTTCTCCAGCCGAAAGACGTGCTCAAAACCTCGTGGAGGAGTGATAATTACGGTTTTAGGAATCTCGTCAGCAGTCACGGGAATCTTGTTATATGATTTAACCAAGTTGATTTTCGGAAAAACAGTTGTACCTTTCAAAGTATCTGTCAAATCGTGAATGTGATGTAAGGTTAACTATCAAGTATGGTTTTCGCATTCAAAAGTGTTATAACGTATGAATTTGCCCTCTTAATATATATATACGTCCAATGATATAGGAAATAGGTACGAGCAGTCTTGGGTGCAATCCGGTCCTTCCTATCTGCCTAGCCCAGCCGTTAAGTCCAGAACACAAATACAGCCTCGGCAATATGAATCATTATTTACAAACATACTGAGTTTTTATACAAACCAAAGTAATCAATGAACTGATTATAACTCAAGAATCGTATGATAATAAATCAAAGATCAAAATAAAGCTAATGATAAGAGAAACACGAATATGAATAGTTTAGTTACGTAACAATTGTACAATGGGAAATAGGCATAATGCATTGGTCGATAAATAGACCTTAGAGTTACCATTCATAATTCACCAGGGGATATAACAAAAGGTCGATAGTCACCAGTTGGACGCCGATCGTTGCTGTCTGTTTTAGGGACCATGTACAAAAGAGATGCCCATTGGTTGTTTGATGGCCGAATGATTTCTAAATCTATAATGTTGTGTGATTCTTTTTTAGCTTTTCGAGAGCTAGTCGGCACACTTTTGAGAATCCAGGTGGTTCTGTAGTCCTGATGTGTAGCATTGCTGGTTACACACGGCAAGTTTGGTAGCTTTTGGGACAGTTCAAGTTACCTGTTGAGTATCCGTTAATGGTATGGGTTGTTTATGCGCCGCACAGTGGCTGAGGACAAACTACAGACAAAAAAGAAAGTTACACAAACAGCTAAATTAATATTTTCGTCCGTTTGCGCGTGTCAGTGAGTAGATCGAGGTGTTGTAACAGGTCCATACCAATGATTGACATGAAAGCATCTGCAGAAACGAAAATCCAATGAGTGGGTTTGTGTAAACTCACGTCAAGATAAACATATCGCTTGCCACATGTGGCAATCGGTTTTCCATTCCCTGCTAGTAAGTTGAAAGTTAGTGCATGCAGTCGATAATTATAATTTGCTAGAAGAACGATAACTTCTGCGCCAGTGTCGATGGGATAGAAATTTTTCTTCATCACATCAGTGATGCATAACAGAGGGCTAGCTTCACCGGTTACGGCTACCATTAACGTGTTCACGTTGGGAAGTTTTCCGAAAGATTTTTCGTGTATGACGGTTTTGAGCTTATGAAACAGCGGGGTTTTCTGCGATTTCGAGATTTTCCATACTTATTGTAGTACTAAAACCAATCAAGGATATCTGTTTCTCGTCATTTAGGAGCAGGTGGCTTTCTTGAAGTAGCCCTTCGAGGAGTTCGAAGGCGTCTACGGTCATGACGAATACTAAGATAACATGTTTAGACATCACAGAGGTCTGTGACGTCATTTCGTGTCGTTTGAAACTTTTTCTTCGACAGAGTAAACCCCGGCGTTGGGAGTTCTGTTGATCCCCAGAATCTGGTCGGCAGATGCAAATAAGTGTTACGTACATGAGTATCAAACAGAGTAACTCCAACAAAATGGAAACAAATATCGGTCTTCAGGGATTCGAGTAACTGTCTCTAGCAGAGAGCCATTGTCAAAAATCATCAACCGGACTGCTCTGTCATCTTGAGTTTAGTCAACCACGACCTTACTGTCGATTGCCCAGCACCATGCAACACTTAAACTAAATAGTAAAGGTAAGTCTTAACAACGGCCTAGTTAAAGAAGACTAAGAAATATAAAACATGGTTACATTAGCACTGAGTAAAAGTTCAAATGCAAGAGGAGGTGGAAGAACAAATAGATAACAATATTGTAACGGCCGAAATGCCAATATTTGGTTTGAACGCAGAACCAATGAACCAAAATTTATTCGATTATACCAGACTGTGTTCTTCTTTATGGCGCACAAAACGTTTCCTAGTGGTTTGTACTAAATTATATCAAAAGACAAACTCTGTGTCCAATTTAAACGGTTTTAATTTAATAAAGAGAACAAATTATATCAGGAACACAAAATACCTCAAAAAGTACAGTCTGTGCTTTACACTCAAGAGTTTCGCTAACACAAACTAATGTGCTAAACAACAAAAGGAATAGTTAATAAACAACAGTTTTTAGTGGCCCGAGATCTGACTCCAGTTAGATCGTATGAATGTTATCGGAATATACATGTCGCCAATCCTCGTATGTAATCATCGACTTAACTCGCGTTAGTGTAAAACAAAATTAAGTAAGCCAAATCCGAGAATGGATTCTTGAATGCGTGTATTTTTACACTCACTGATTTAAACAGACAATCAGAGGAATGAAGTGAAGAGAAGAGAGCGGAGGGAAATGACATGCAGTGGAGATGGCGTGTGAGCCAACTCGATTTAATCAAGCGTTGATCAGTATTTGTAGTCCGTGAAAATAAGTTACAGACATGTGATGAATAGGATAAGAAGTGTACACACACATACGCTCATATAAAAAGTCAGGGTTGATGAGTTAATAATTAACAAGGTCAAAACGTGACCCAAGAAGAATGGATAAATTGGCCTGTCTAGAAGCTAGAATAAGTTATGTGGGCTTAACATAGTAACAGATATCACAAGTTCGGTACCCGAGAACCAACAAAAATACTCCCAACAAGATGGGATGTGATGTCGATCTGCAAGGATTCCGACAACCTTTCCAAGCAGGCAGTCAAAGGTTAACAGTTATACATTGTGACTCGTCGTGACCTTGAGTTTAGTCAAGCACGAACCTATTGTCAGTGGTCCGGGAACATGCAACAGTAGAATTAGGTAATAAAAGATGCATCTTTAACCAGGATCAAATAACAAAAGCCTCGACAAGGAAAACTAAAGAACATGAAGTGTGGTTAACAAGAGACTTGAATATATGTTAAAATACAAGATAAATAGAGAAGCAAGTAAATAACAATACTGTCCAGTGAAGTTCCGTGGAGGGATTTTGTAATAATTAGAAGTATTTGAATTAATATAGTAACTAGGAATTTTCGAAGTAATGCAATTTACAGCAAGTAGAACTAGATGAGCATGAATGAACTTATTGTATTTGAAATTCGAAATCAGACAGTCAC
The DNA here is from genome assembly GCF_000237925.1 of Schistosoma mansoni. Taxonomy (NCBI): domain Eukaryota; kingdom Metazoa; phylum Platyhelminthes; class Trematoda; order Strigeidida; family Schistosomatidae; genus Schistosoma; species Schistosoma mansoni. The sequence goes on along the minus strand of NC_031497.1, from coordinate 22,977,508 downwards.
GAAGTACAAAGGAATCATTAGTTCATACAAACACCACATATTTTCAGCGTGGTCTTTCTGTTGCAAATACTGTCCAGTGAAACATTTTGAGTGGATTTGTAGCTCGTTCCTTCTATTATGTGCATTATGGATGTCGATCTACTGAAGTTAAACGTGAACGGTGCGACTATTCAATTTACATAACTTTGCGGTGTGATCATTGTCTAATCTGACCTATCCGAAAGTGGTGGCTATGTTATTCTGCTACAGTAGCACAGTTCGAGAAGGAATAAAATCATATCACGTAAACGTCTTATTTAAATATAAAGAGAATAGAAATGTGCAAGAGTCAAATTGCTGATGCAAGAGCCAGTTCAATAATGTGTATTAGTCATTGTGGCTCAGGTATTTTTTACATTAATGGAACCCATTAGAGACGAGGCATCTGCAGTTACATTGTTTACAACATAAACTACAGGATACTGCGATGTATAATGCGGTTACCATATCTCTCTAAGTACTTATCGGATGATAAATAGGGAAAAAACGTTAGGGCCATGAGATTGCGGAATCCGTTGAGATGTTGACAATGGTAAATGAAATAGTACTCTGATGGACGTTCCTTCCTCAATGTGTCGTTTTTATGTCTATTCTACTATGGTTGGAAGAAATTTTCTGACCTCATAACTTGTTTTGAATTCACATCATACGACAAATATCTCACCTGTATTACGCTGTAGAACATCAACGTTGATGTTCTATGTCGAAATGATTGGGGGCCTACTAGAGTTAGACGAGAATGGTGACGAAACAACTAACGCTGAAGTCACACCTCGCGACCGGCCCTCACGTGGTTTGAACCATCGACCAAAGGATCATGGACGCTATGGAGACTGTACAACACAAAGGACGTTATTACAAGAATATATTAGTTAAGGTACAACCACGGAAGTACAGAAGTGAAAGAACAACCACTGCCGCGTGGGCCAGTCCATGGCATATAATTGATTGATGCGCGTTGACTATCCTTGACCTTGACAGGGATCGATGATCTGTTCGATATTCAGTAGCATTTCACCGACCCTACAATACTCCCCCACCAGATTCACTGGCCGTTTGAATCGATACCAAACATGTTGGGAGTAGTAGCGTGACCCTACAAAGCTTTGCGTTGGCTAGGAAATCTTGCTACTGTTATGTCCTCACAGAACAGATTCAATTTTGCCATGCAAATTATGGACTTGAATATAAAAAGAGTAGAGAGGAAAATGATATGTACGACTAACTGCCCTACTTGCCACGTACACATTCAGTCAATCTGAGTTAGCCATGCGTGACTGTGAAGATATTCTGTAAACAGTTATCTAACGTAGAAAGCCTTTGGACTGATTGACGATTTCATCATGGGTCAGTGATATTTCACTAGCCCTACATTTATATTGCAACATATTAGATAGTTCTCACTGTTAGCTATTTCGCTACTCTTAAACTGCTTCAACTAGCTAACTTGATGTAACTCTAAATCTTCACATACTGCTTCAATGTCATAATTATTTTAGCTGAGTATTTTCAATTTTATTAGGAACAGCTTTATAACTTCATCAAGTTAACTCTATGTGAATGCCTATATGGTCGATTATTTGAACATTGTGTGGAAAAAGGACAGTTAGTGGCAAATGGCCGTCATTTCTGTGTAAGTTTTCCAAACTCCAGACTCTTTTCGATCATATTTAGTCCAGAGTTTTCCACAATGACCTCTACCTTCTTTTCGGGCGGCAAGGTACCTTGATCGCCAACACTAACACGTTAGGACTTTTGCACTGTATGCTCCAGCGTGAAGAACTATTGTGATGAACCCCTGAATTTAAGCCATAACCATTTAATACTAAACAAAGACGAAACCAGATACACTGGTAAACCAGCTATTATCTACGTGTAAACATTAATGTAAAACAGTAATCAGATTCATGTTTGTAAGCTAGGAACCCTACTCGAATATTTGGGGAGAAGTATGTATAATTTATTCGAATTCGCAAACCGACCACTTAACTTCGGATACCTGAGTCACTAAGACTCCGTTACATCTTATTTGTGCCAAAATACAGGTATTCTTAAAACTTTATTGTGATAGTGTGTATAGTGATGACTACTTCGTATTTTGTTATGTATCTCACCCCAATTGCAATATACTGTATATTCAGATGACTTCTTTGTGTTCTGTCTTCAGTTCTGGCTCAGCTGTGACTGTTAGAGTACGAACTGATTAGCTCTGTGAACTACTATTCCGCACATTAAGTTATATTCCCTTAATTCTTAAAGTATAAGAACTCCTGCAATTGAAGAACTCAAAACAACTGTCAAACAATACCAAAGTCTGAATTTTTAATACGAACGTCAAGACAGTCCTGATGTACGGAGCTGAGACGTGGAGAATCACTACAACAATCATTAAAAAAGTACAGGTATTTAGGAACAATTGTCTACACATGATACTCAGTGTCCGTTGACCGGATAGCATCAGCAACAACTTACTATGGCAGAGATCAAACCAGGCTCCAGCTGGGTAGGAAATTAGGAAAAGACGTTGGAAGTGGATAATACATACACTACGGAAATCACCAAACTGCATCATGAGTCAAGCGCTTACCTGGAAGCCTGAAGAGACATGACTTAATATTTCTATCAAAGTACCCATTCTGTTATACAACACTGAATAGATACCTTTTTGTTGATGTCCGTGAATGAGGGAGTAGACCATTCCGATTACTTCAGTGTATTATTGTACTATCAATAATATTTTGTATAGTTTTTTTTATTTTAACGACTACAACACTTTAGATATTTCATCATATGACTGTTCAACATAAAATACGGTTATCTAGGACTGATGAGGAGTTTGATGTAAACTAGTAAACATTTATATTTGCTCACTTCGGTAGTCTTAACTGCTACCGCTTATTAGTAAACAGAAATTTTTCAGTATGGTGTTTTGTTTATTTATACAACTGAGAAAACGAAAAAGCAAGCAACAATGCAGTATAAGTAAAAAAGAAATGGAAAGCTCAGTCACTTATAATAAAAAGACGTTCTTTATCGTTTCATATATTGTTAACTAGATAATTCAGTTCAGAAATACAAAATAAACTGGAAAGAGAATTATTGACTGTTACACAAATATTATTTTTGTTCATAAGGACTTAACATTTGCTGCGACATCAGCAATTCCTACTCGCCGTTGGCCAAAATCAAATACTGTATAAACTTTTCTTAAAAATACATCCCCAAATATCCATAACGGGCCACTTGGGAAGTCAGTACCAATGAAGCAAGTCCTGCAAATTCGTGAACCATTTGAAACTTTCTAGTAATAATAAAACATAATAATAAAATACTGTTATTTGTATTCAAGACATTTATATGGATTGATTTTATGATTGAGCTTATAGTAATTTCTATTTACCGGTTGTGTAGTCCATAACAGACAGTTAAATAACTTTGCCCGACCGTTGCTGCTACCTTGATGTGGTGGTCGGGCTTGCCTATCGTGATGAACCAATCGAGCTATACTGGCTGGAAAAATCGTTCCTCAAGGTCCTACCATGCCAGGCAGGTCGGTTGAAGAGCGGTAAGACTAAAAGCAGCAAACCCAAGGTCCGAAGGCGAAGTCATACTGCTGACTGTACAGAGGTGTGACGGCAGTAAGGTGTTTCCTTCAGACAACCAGCATAATAGCGATGCTGCCTTCCCACAAGGAGGGGTGGGGTTAGAAAAGGTCGACCCTAAAAATGTACATCTCGCCTTATTCCACGGATATCCGTCTCCGGCGGTAAGGTCCCAACAAGTACGGAGATAACACAAAACGGTCGTGTGTGACTGACATCAAGCAGTTTTCCCTTGGGCACTGCGGTCACGCTCTCAGGTTATTAAGACCACTTCTAAACCAATTTCCTTTTCAGGTATCTCTAGAAGAACCCTTCCACGGTGTGGGCAACCGGGACGTGATAACTGCCCTCATACCTCTAACAGCACTCAAGACCACTGATTGACTGAAATAACTTAAACATTTATAAATACTTTTTGATCAATTTTTAAATTTTCAGTTGTTAGCTACCGAACTGAAAATTTTTTTATAGCTTCTGTAAAGTAAACACCTCTACTCATATAACAAAAGCCACAAATATTTTAGTAGATGTCATGCCCTCTTTGTGTTTGTTAAGTTGACATTGATTATCTATGAGTTAATCAATATCTGGTGATTGAATGATTCCATTTCAAACTTAGTTTTCACTCAGAGGATCTTCTTAATTAGAAAAACTTCAAAGATAAGCGACTGAATGATTATCATTTATCTAAAAAGTATAGTTTTCGTAAACTAGGAAAAAACTCGATGGAGCTTCCCAATGAACCACTGTTGATATGAGCTGTTACACAATGCATATATGAACTACAAGAGTAAGAAATTTTCAAGTGTTTACACTGATAGATGAAAGTAAGTATAAAGTTGTAGATTCGTGATGTTCGCCTTATCTGTATAAATTGAGTTTATCGCAATGAATTTCTTCAAATCAAGACCTGTATTTGTGAACGGAGTAGAACCTTAGAAGGTTGGCAGAAAGCATACAATTAAACAGGCATAACTTTCAACCAATAGTAAATATTAAATTCATCCATATAATTTTAGACGTCCAAATGTCAAATAACTTAGTGAGCGACATATGATATAAAGCCAAGATAGGAGTAATTTTTTATAAGATATATCAAACATAAATGTTGAAATGGATAAACATACTTGGAGATCGTAGAGATTACAGTTTTACTAATAGGAATGCTTCAAAGATAGAGGAAAACTTGCATAATCCAGTGATAACTTCTCTGACTAGAGTTGTTGGTGACTTGGATCAGAATCTCTAGTTGAGTATCGGTTTCATTGAGGTTTGTAAAGACCTTATAGAGTTTAAGATCATGAGTCAGTTGAAGCTAGACCACCATGGAAAACCTGGAAGCACTGGACGGCCGTTTCGTCTTATTATGGGACTCCTCAGCAGTGCGCATCCACGATTCCTCCTCGTGAGATTCGAACACAGGACCTATCAGTCTCGCGAGCGAGCGCTTAACCTCAAGACCACTGAGCCAGCTAGCCTCCAACAATGTTAATGTTTAACTTCAACCAATTCACGAAATTGAGTAACCATTCACCAGTGTCTTTAGTGAGTTACTAAAATCTCCACAAAACCCCCTTCTGATAATTGTTTGATTATCCAAATTACAGTAAAATTCAAAATAATTTTTTCAGCATATATGTAATTAACTTTCCTCTAGTCGAAATGGAATTGTTTAACTGTTTGTTCATGCTGAATAAAGTCAAAGTCATATGCACCATATCCCACAAATGAAATTACTGAAAAAACTTTGGATCATTGTTCAGTCTTGTGTTCTACCACTAGTTTTCTAAGCAGAAAAAAACTATCTTACATGTTTTAAATGCAATACACTACTTAATTGCCTCATCATCTATAAAACTTGACTAATAAGTAAAGTAACTACTACCTATCGAAATAATTAGTATACAACTTTTGATTCAGTCAGTCAGTCAGCTGCAACGTAGCACCAGGCACATATATGCATCGGTCCAAGTTGCCATACCTCGTTAGTACAATAAGATCAACACCGGATTCATAGAAGTAGTTAATTTAGTGGTGGTGATATATAAAATATAGGTTGTATATAAGGATATAGTATAGGAAGGAAGAAAGTTATGAAGCAATTCTAATCTCATGGTTTAAGGGAAGATAAAGAGTGTATACACCTACACCATTGTGATTGATTCTGAGCCATGTCACCTAGAGTCTCCAACCATTGGTTACGATAGTCACATAGACCCCACCAAGTAGTCTACATCTGCCAACTTTTGATTATTATAAACAATAGTAATCTATGCAAAACGTGGGTTGTTATTAAATTGAAATAATCTTTAAGAGTTACATCTGAACTATCTGTTACATGGATTATAATTGTTAACCAACTTCAAAACAATTATATACAATTATTACATGTACTATTTTCTCACCTCAACAATATAATCATCTGCTTTCAATTGAATAGATTTACCATTAATTTTTATTTCGATTATTGGTAACTTTTGAATTTTATTACAATCCACAATATATTCATTATTAGACATTTGTATACTTCCAAGATATTTATTGATGTTATTAATTTTTTCAGTTGGACCTGATATTAAAGCTGTACCTGTATCGATTAATGCGGTACTTCCACTTGGACAAAATATTTCACCATTGATTGATATACTTTCAATATTTTCAAGATGAAGTGCAAAAAAAACTCAACAATTAATAAAAGATTTCCATGATTAATAGATTTCATTACAAACTGACATCAATTATAATGCCAAAATATCATTTAGGTACATGGATGAGTGAATTTCGCGCCAAAACTCAAGACTCACTATCGTAAATCTGATTAGTTCGTATATAAACTATAGTCTCCCCCCAGAAAGGCATCTTGGTTGTTTTAATTTTCATTGGTCTACCTAGTCAATCTTTTGAGCAAAAATGTTCTTTATGACTGACTAGGGCTTATTGTCAAGAGTATATTATAGGAACGAGCTTAAAATAACTGTCATAAATTATCAGTTAATTCTTAATCAATCAGAAAACAGTCTTTGTAGATGAATGTTTTTTGGTACAGAAAATGATAGCATTACAAACTGTACATACATTTGGCATATTTGATGATTTATAATCTTCTACAGGTTACCCTGCTGATAAATCGCAAACATTCGTTCTTATGGACATAGATTATCTGTCTCGCAAATGATTACCAAGACCCAAATAGATTTTTATGAGTCCCCATATTGTCATTGATTAGGGTTAAAGATTTAAGGTAAAGATTAGGGATTTAGGGTTAGTGTTTTTATCACAAACTGACATCAATCATAATGCAGAAGTCATAAGTGCTCTGTAGCCTTATGTGTTTTGCCCAAGAATGAAAGAAGAGCTGTATAATCCGTTTGTTCATAAACTTTAGTGCCAACAGGTTAAGATATGTTTCAGGACTAGGGGGTTAGGGCTAGGATTTAGGGAAAGTGTTGGTTGGCTTGTTATATGCAATCTGTAGAAAGCAAATCGAGCATTGATATTTTTAATATTATCATTTTTACTTTAGGGGGTGAAAAATAATTTTCCGCAACCTTTTAAAAAGTTTTGAGCAGCATACACATATATTCCTACCGTTCGTTATGCGTGATATTTGAATTTCAATCAAAAAACCTGAGAGTCACCTTAATCCTGATTTTCTTGCCCCTATAATATACCTTTACTAGACTTCAAAATGAATAAACAATTGTATGTATACTCAATGTTGAAGAGACTACAACTAGGGAAACTTTATCAAGTAGTCAAGTCGTATTTAAATATAACTATATATATACTTTTCAGTAGCAGTCATAAAACATATAGCGCTCCAGTAACCATATCTTTATCGTACTTAGATTTTGTTGTATTCAGTAAAAAGGGTACTTGAGGTGCTGCTTAATAAACTCACTGTGATTTTGTATCCTAGATTAGGAATTTCTCCGAATGAGTTTGCTTATTTGAAAAGACATATTTACGAGGTGGAATTATTCTTTAAAGAAATCACTTACCCATCTATGTTAATCATCCAATATTCTTCACTTACAACGTCCGAATAAGTTAAATTGCCAGTATAATATCTATCATCAATGCCTCCAAACATTATTTCTCCACTAGTTGTTTTATCTTCATTACTGATTGGTGCAATTAAAATCAACAAACATGAAATCAATCATGTAAGGTACATTGAACAATAAGTTCTTTGACGAAAAACTGTAGTATAGCCATAAATAATCTGTACATATTGATGCATTCATATATGAAATATACTGTTTGAATAAATTGAACATTGACAAGTACGAAGCACATTATTAAAAAAACATGATTATAATCAGAAGGGGCTTCGTGGAGATTTCAGTATTTTTCTCAGTTGAAATTATGAGTCAATTGAAGCTAGACCACCATGGAAAACCTGGAAACACTGGACGGCCGTTTCGTCCTATTATGGGACTCCTCAGAAGTGCGCATCCACGACCTCGCTTCACAAGATTTGAACCCAGGACCTACCAGTCTCGCGCCAGAGCACTTAACCGATAGACCACTGAGCTGGCCGGTATCCAACGGCGTTAATGTCTAACTTCAACCAATCTACGAAGTTTGAGCAACCGTTCACCAATTGTCTTCAGTGAGGTGTTATCTCACAACAGACGTGGTTGAACTCCACTGGCCACTGCTTCTCACTAGAACTCCAGGACAAGTATCTTGAAGTCAGTCAGTTGCCGGCTCAGTAGTCTATCGGTTAAGTGCTCTGGCGCGAGACTGGTAGGTCCTGGGTTCGAATCTTGTGAGGTGGGATCGTGGATGCGCACATCTGAGGAGTCTCACAATAGGACGAAACGGCCGTCCAGTGATTCCAGGTTTTCCATGGTGGTCTAGCTTCAATTGACTCATGATTTCAACTATGGAAAATACGGTTATTTAGAACGAAAAATTAGTGTAAATACAAACAAATTCTCTATATCATTTAGTTGAATGAAAATATGTATTCTAGATTTTACTTCAGTATATCCATCATATACTAATTCAGCTCATGTTAAAACAATAATCATTTAAAATTTCGAACCAAATAAACAATTGTAAGCAAAAATGGATAGTGACTAACAGTGGAATCCAGGACGCGCGTTTCGTCCTATTTGGGACTCGTCAGCTGGATGTACCTGCATCTCAGAGTTGATGTTCACTCTGGGACTCGAATTAAGGCTATATCAAGGCAATACGTACAATATTTACATATTCAAATTAGAGACTGACCAATTGCAGTCCTAAACATCAATGGGAAGATTCAAATAAACAATACTAAATGAATTCAAATATACAAATTATTTTTGGATGATCATTAAACTTACAGATTTAGGTAAACTGCAAATAAAGGTTTATCAACTAAATTCTGTTCAATCATATTCATAAATATAGGTGTTGGATTAGAATTTTGTGAGGTTTGTTGAAATCCCATACCCATAATTCCATCAAAATGAAAATTTACAAATACTTTACCAGGTTGATTAATTACTTCACCAAATGTTTGATCTACAATATTCAATGAGCCTATCTAGATGATTATTTTTATACAATAAGTAGTATATACATACTTACATGAACACAATCTGAGCTTAAAAATCCTGATGCTGTTCCAGTACCATATTGAACATAAAATAATGCACCATTCGGTTTATAAGTTAAAGATTTTGAACTATCATATTTATGATGTAATTGACAGGCTAAATTACTAGGATCACACTTTTTAGATGGGATCCATAAATATGGTGATCCTGTATCGAATATCACATGAAATATTTGAGGTGGTGTCCCAATAGAAATCTCTCCATAATATTCAATCTAAAAATTTGATTGTAATGAATCATATATTAGAAAGGTAAAGGCCAAAGAGGGAGAAAAGGAAATAGAGATCTGAAAAAGTTATTCTATGTTGATCTTTAATTATGAACTTACATTTTGGTAATTTTCTAAATATTCAATATCTATTCCATTTTTTGATGATGTCAATCTTTGTAACCATTTATTTATGAATTGTTTAACTGATAAATTCCATTGATAATTTAATGGATAATAAGATAAGTTTAAATGATGTGATGAATATAATCGAATCCTGGCAGAATAAAGCAGAAATATCATTAAATTATTTATTTATTTAAACACATAAATATTGGTCCAAATGGGCACCAGATATATGTGCGCCAGAAAAATCTCATTTGATTTGTGTGAGGGCTGTGATATTGTCCAGGTGCCCAAACTGAAGCAGGTGGTTTTCTGAAGGGGCTGCACCGCAAGCCTTTGACCTAAAGGTCTGATCCACAAGGCAGTGGAGCATCGTGAGGAGATGCAGTCCCGTGGTAGCCAGTGACCAACGATTGATTCATACGACATTTGTACCCTCAGGATAATGGAGTCCATGTGCACCATTGGTTTGGAATCAGGGTTTTTCAACTCCACTAGGTGAACTTTCCATATCTACCAACCTGGTTAAAGCACTGGACATTCGCTTTTCGTCCTCACAATCTCGTAAACAACACTATGACCACGAGAATGCAGTGAGTAGGACTTCCCTGACATAGGCTATATACGTGTGACCATGTGAGAGTATTTCGAGAGGGAGGGTGGCCCCTCTCCACTCTCGACCGTACCAGGGCCTTTGGGGGCATAATATAAATTATGATAACACTAACCTTGTAATGGATTCACTGTGAACAAAGAAAGGTAGCAACAAAATAAAAACTTTAAATAAAATCATTTGACACTCATTTAATGATTATAGGGTTATTTACATTTAAATTCTTAAATATAAATACCGTATGAAATTATAAAAAAACTAAATTCATAGGTTATTCTTATGATACGATTTATCAACATAATAATGATAATAGAGCAATGCAATATTGAAATTTTTTTGATCTTTGTCCCCCCCCCGTTTTTTTGTATTTCATTTTGTAATTATTATTACTTTTAATGTACTTTTTAAGAAGAATGAAGATTTTAATTAATCTACAAATTATGGATCACGTAGTGTAAATAAATTAGTGATTTAAAGCTTATTTGAACAAATGCCATAACAATATTCTATTCAAAACTTATAACACTTAAGGTTAGTTACGTATATAGTCATTGATAACAAAGTTGAAGAGGAATGGTGAGATTGAGCAACCCTATCTAACCCCACTGTTTAAAAGGCACAGTGAAGAGAGGTGGTTGTATGCTATCACTCTGCTTGAGATGTTTGTATATATGGGTTTTAAGATGTTAATAAACTTCTTCAGACACGCCCTTCTTCAATAGACAATCCTAGAGAACAGTCCTGCCCAACGAATAGAAGGTAGCCCTGATGTCAAGAAACACTACGATTGTTGACCTATGATAATTATGATAGTGTTCTAATATTTGGCGGAGGGTGAAGATATGAATAATGAAAGATTATAATCGAAGTCGATTTATCAAGATTCAATGTGACTACTAGTCTAAGTGAATAGATCATGTTTTTTGGCACCCAATGGCAAGGCATACTTCCAGTCTTGAGAGTAATGATACTCACTGATGCATTAAAGACCGCATCACCCAGTTCACGGCATCAGACGTTCATACTGAGTCATTCGGCAAGGGGAAATGACATTTTGTAGGATGGGAGAGTTCCAAACAGAACGAAACCTAAACACAGGATTTGTTCTAGCCTAACGACTTGGACTTTATTTTTCCATTTCTCTTGCCTAGAATAATTTTAAAAATCTATCTTCTATATGATGAAGAAAGAGCTGCATATGATGACATGTCCATTTTATTATTCCTTAAAATTATTAATACTACATGAAGACATATTGATTAGCAAAACTGATCTCAAAATCGGTATTAAAAATGCTAAAATATGCGCCTAGTAATTAGTTGATCAAACCTAGAAAGCAGATTCGGATCAATTTGTTTGAGAAAATTTCTTTCTATGAATTTTCACCTTTAATCTACTAACTTGAAACCAATTACTTTATTTATAAACAATGTCTAACTTTAGATGGATAGTGGCTAGCAGTGGAATCCAGGAAGCGCGTTTCGTCCTATTTGAGACTTGTTAGTTGGATGTACCTGTATCTCAGAGTTGATGTTCACCCTGGGACTCGAACCCAGCAGTTTTTAAGCAGGCCAAATTTTATACAGAATATTTTAAAGAATGCACTGACATTGAAGGGATTCAAGCGGTTAGTTACTTGATTACGTCAAATCGCTGCGTAGAAGTTTTGATTCATTCAAAATTTAAATTTATTTAGAAGCAAACGGTTTCGAATAGTGTCGATTTATGGTGAGAAAAATAGACAAATATTCTGCTGTTGATCGGTGATACGATTGAAAAAAGTAACTTTCATTAAAAAATAATCATCAAGGTAGATTTTAATTTATATAGGACCGCGACTGATCAATCTCTTTTTATATATGTAAATCCTGAGCATATCGTATCCATATTGCCAGTACGTAACAAGCATTTGAGGTAGAGATCTGGACTCAGTAGATAATTGGATTACGCCATAGCATTTTGAGTGAAAGGGACCAGGTCTGAGTGTTAGAGTAAATATCAAATCTGGGATGAAGGTACATCCAGTTGCCGAATCCCAAATAGAACGAAACATGAGTCCTGGATTCCAGTGATTGTCATCATCCATCTCTGCTTCTAAAGCAAGGCAGATGATCTGGAAGATTGTACAAAAACTGCTCTCCATTACAAATATGTATTAGTAGTTTTTATTAGTTACTTATGAAGTGAGGTTGCCACACCTAAAAACACCCATTAAACAATAATAATGAAATAACAGCAACACTCAGTGTTCCGCACACACTAAAGAAATGAACGAGCAGTAATTCAGATGTTATGTCTAAGTTAAAGAAATAACACAAAATACCATTTATCGGTTTCATTATTGTCAGTTTGTGCCTCGTAAACAGTTTAGACCGTTATTTGGGTTCACATACAACAGTGAAAGTTAAGAATGTCTCCGCTAGTGACAAGTTTAATGAGGTTAGTGCATATTCCAAGTAGTAGGTAGTAGATATCTTACAAAGACAAATCTATTATGACATTCAGTTATGACTTAATGTACCTCATCTAGATATTTGTGAGTGGTTTGATTCATCAAGAGCTTTACTACTGAATTGATGTGAAGTAGTACAGACGATCAGCAAAAAGGGAACGGTTTTGGTGTTATGCTTTCTGAGCTGAAAGGTTTAATCATGGAAGCTACCTAAACAACATCAACGAATACTTCGGCAAAATTAGTCTATTAAAAGTTCACAACAACTGATTAACGACTTGCTCTATTAACATGGATTTGTTAATGTCTATAGTTTTCCTGCAGCTGTCATCTTATCAAATCCTTTTCTTAATTATTAGGTCTGTATTCTGAGTACCTTGACCGACATGTTTCTAAAAAATTTTTCCGGTTTTCCTTCTTTTCCCTATAGTGGTGAGTTCCTATTTGGATGCGCATACATGATTTGATATAAAAAAATATATTTCACCGTTTTATAGCTAACTGGTATTCAGACAGACGAAAAGAATGGTTACGTCGTCCAGTGTAGTGTTTGTTGCGAATGCTTCAATTCATCTTGTTGATGATATTTGCCCTGTCTTATATTGCCAACATATCGTTTGGCTCGAAAAATGTTGATTGCAGAAATCATGTGAGGCATATTCATTCATCAAGACAGTCCTACTGTACGCAGCTGAAACGTGGAGAAATACTAAGTCCATCGTCAAGTAGGTACAAGTATTCATAAACAGTTGTCTACGCAAAATACTCAACATTCACTGGCCGGATACTATCAGCAACAACCTTCTGTGAGAGAGGACAAAGTAGCTTCCAGCTGAAGAGTAAATTAGGAAAAGACGTTGAAAGTGGATGGAACATACATTGAGGAAATCATCAAACTGTATCATGAGGCGAGCGCTAACTCGAAATCCTGAAGATAAACGGAAAAGAGGAAGGCCAAAGAACATACTACATCGGGAATTGGAAGCAGATATGAAAAGGATGAATAACAACTGGAAAGAACTGGAGATGATTGTCCGGGATAGAATTAGATGGAGAATGCTGGTGGGCAGCCTATGATTCTCCATGAGGGGTAACAGGTGTAAGTAAATAATACCCATTTTTAACAGCATTAACAGTCCAGTTGTGATCTTCGAGATCTTTATTTAATTTCGCCATCGTTCAAAGATTAGTTCATCTCTTTGTTGGCTTTCATTTCACCTTTTCTGGGATCGAAGAATGTGTTCCTACAGCTTATTATTATTATTTAAAGACATAAATATTGGTATAAGGAAGCACCAGATAAATATGCGCCATACAAATCTCATTCGATTTGTGTGAGAACTGTGATACTGTCCAGAAGCTCAAACTGAAGCAGGTGGTTTTCTTAGGGGGCCACACCCGGAGCCTTTGACACAAAGGTCTGATCCACAAGGCAGTGGAGCATCGTGAGGAGATGCAGTCCCATGGTAGCCGGTGACCAACGATTGATTCATACGACATTTGTACCCTCAGGATACTGGAGCCCATGTGCGTCATTGGTTTGGAACCAGGGTCTTCCGATTCCCCTAGATGGACTTTCCGTGTACACCGACCCGGTTAAAACGCCGGACATTCGCTTTTCGTCCTCTCAACTTCATAAAAAACAGTAATGCCACGAGAATGCAGTGAGTAGGACTTCCCTGGCAGTGGTTGTATGCACGTGGCCATGTGAGAGCATTTCGAGAGGAGGAGCAGACTCTCCCCACTCTCGGCCGTACCAGGGCATTTGGGGGTGTTCATTGGTTCAAGTTCCTACAGAAATACATAACTAAGCTATCTCTAATTATAGAGCAGGCAAAGACATCTAGCGAACAAATTACCTTATCCTACACGATGACTATCTTGAAAATCCCAACTAATATAAAGCTAGATGTTGCTCGTAAGCCAGAAATATTATGGAAGCCAAATGAAATATAAGTAAAATAATATAATCTCGGCTTTTAAGATTGAAAATTTAACAACAAAAAAAGAACAGACATTACTCTTAAATATATGTCAAAATGATTCGTATGAATTTTTACAGATTCGTAAAATAGTGAATATACGAAAGGTATTGTAGTTTGACAACACTTTACCAGTAACACCTTCTATAATTGAATCCCACCCACCCAGTACAATCAAAAGTCAAAAGCGAGGTTAGGAAATATGTTTGATAGATTATCAACATATCAAGGCTTGACCGATCTAATCTGGCTAGTGATGTCAGATGTTGCGTACGCCGTTCCGTAACGTGATCTGGTACGGATGTGTGACCAAGCGCCGTCAGTTAAATGAGTTCATCCAAACTAACGTGGTCAGCATCCAATGTCGAACACTTACAGAGCTATTGATTTTGGGGATTTATTTACAACTACAATAGCATCATGTGAATTTCCTTAGAATAGAGAATACCTTCATAGTATTAACCATTTTATGTAGATTTGATCAAAATACTTAAATAAAATGTAAATAGTATAAGGATAATCTGGTTAACTTACTTAACTTTCAGCTCATTTATTATTACATTCCTATAAATTGTATAAACATTCTTTATAATAAGATGAATCCATAACTCCTAAACATAATAACAATAATATAAAACTGATGCTCATAACTCTACATCTGAGCTCTTAGTAAATGTTACCGTTGTATAATAATGTTTACGGTGACATTCTACTAAGCGCCAAATGTAAAAATCATTTAAAGTGAAACAAAAAACAGAATTTTACTTATCAATTTATTGATCTAACCATTTATATTTGTTTTGAAATTTTATAGATTATTGATGTCCTATTATGATTGGACATTGTTAACATAACCTTGAAACCAATAGTGTTATTCAATTGAACATTGTTTACGATGACGTAATGATAAACAGAAAAAAAATAATCAATCAATATTAAAATGAGTCATTAATGATTTCCTATTATATGAAATAATTATAGACTAATCATAATAGTAGGTTTGAACCTAAAAGGGGTTGAAATAACTTATACGCCAGGACTAATACAGGCCATCATGCCTCCTGTCCTTTCCAAACTGAAACTGAAACTGATTAAGAAATGATAATCATATCTGTTTATAATCAATAATTCGATAATTATTTATGTGAAAGAAAATTTTACCTTCAGAAGGGGTGTTTTTGTGGAGATCTTTGTAATTTTTTATACTTGAAATCATAAGTCAATTGAAGCTAGACCACCATGGAAAACCTGGAAACACTAGACGACCGTTTCGTCCTACCATGGCACTCCTCAGCAGTGCGTATCCATGATCCCACCTCGCGAGATTCGAACCTAGGACCTATCTGTCTCGTGTGCGAGCGCTTAACCGATAGACCACTTAGCTGGCTGGCATCCAATGGTGTTAATGTCTAACTTCAACCAATCCACGAAATTGAGCGACACATCCACCACTGTCTTCAGTGATCTACTATCTCACAATAGACCCGGTTGAATTCTACTGGTCACTGCTTCTCACTAGAACTCCAGGAGATACCTCTTGAAACCAGTCACTAGTGAGCATATGTTGATTTATATCAGAAGGGGTTTTGTGGATATTATAGTAATTTCAATGGTTGAGATCATGAATTAATTGAAGCTAGAGCACCATGGAAAACCTGGAAACACTGGACGGCCGTTTCGTTCTATTGTAGGACTCCTCAATTATTTTTTTTATCCTAATTCAAATTAGGATATTAGATGTCAAGGCAAGGTAGTTGATCGTATAATGTAGTGTTAAAAGTAATCATAATTCAACCTTTATCATTGATTCATACAATATACTAACTACTCTGATTTGAAAGACCAGATGATATATGTAGCACACAAATAGTAAGTCAGAATAAAAGCATAGTGAATGAGCCTAGACTTGACTTATGAATTATGTGATTATTCAAATATATTCTTCTATAATTATAATTTATGTAGGATCAGTTGAAGTTACACATTAACACCATCGGATGCCGGCTCAGTGGTCTATCGGTTAAGGACTCTGGTTCGAGACTGGCAGATCCTGTGTTCGAATCTCGCGAGTGCGGGATCGTGGATACACACTGCTGAGGAGTCCCATAAAAGGACAAAATGGCCGTCTAGTGCCTCCAGGTTTTCCATGGTTGTCTAGCTTCAATTGACTTACGCTTTCAACTATGTAAATTTATTGCTAGTTATAGTGGTTTGTGTTTATCAGTTATTAATATTTAGAGTTGAAGTGATCACTATTTGTATACGAACTTCTTGGAAAGATTCCTGAGTCACAAGGTAAACGATAAAACAAAGAAAGACAAATGACATCAATGGGAGATCAAGATATAAATCAGATGCTGGTGATATTGTCCAGAATGACAATGAAAGCTCCGCGATTAATTCACCTAGCTTTTTTTAGGATATTAACTAGTGATGGAAATAGGGAAACACATTTCTTTTTATTACAAAAACTCCTTAAGTGGATATACTTATATCTCAGTATTATGTTTTCTTAGAGACTCAAACTAAAATAAAATCAATTTGGGAATCCAGACAATTTTAAGTCGTTGATAACCCAATACAGACTGGTCAGTACAGTAATGAATATCAACAACGAATAAATATTAACATCTCCGATGAATAATAAATCCCCCAAATATTTCTCAAGCCATTTACCATTGTGATTCAATAGCTTGAATACTAACTAGCTAATAGGCGAATTGATGGATATTAGGCTCAATTTAAAGTATAGAAATCGACAGTGTAGTGATTTCAGCTGTTAAATTTTATAGTTATTACACCTCACAGGGATCAGTGTAATAAGCGAGTTCCCTTAAGCATAGAATTTCTGCTAGTTGCCACTTGTCGTCAACATGTACCTACAATCATTGAAAATTTCGTTGTTCCCTGGTGGATTTGAAACCAAGTCATCTAACTTCATAGTATAAGATGTTATTAATGACTTAATGAGGTCACAAATGACCTCCTGTAGGAATGAGATATTTTCCGATCAACCGAATTCGATCAGAACTAAAACACAAGGGAAAGATGAGGCTAACCACCCGTCAGCAATCAATTCACCCTCTAATTTATTGACATTATTAGCTCAAAGATTTGATATAATTCCTCAAATACAGTCAATTTTTTCTTAAAGTTTTGGATTTCTGGTCACGAACTTTTTTTTGATTCGATTAGGCAGTGACTAATCATATTTTACTATCAGAAAAGCATTTCAATATCCTAGTGTCACCGCTGAAAATCTGGTAAAAAAAAAATAGGGATAAGAAACTCTACCATACTGCACAAGAATTTGGCTATCAGAACTTAGTAGCTAAGTGGATAACGCTATTGCTGATGGCGTCCCGTCAACGGATAATGAGTATCTAGTGTAGATATTTGTTTAGAAATTCCTGTACTTTTCTGATGATGATTGTAGTAGTTCTCTAAGTTTCAACTCCGTATAGTAGGACTGTCTAGGCGTTCGTGTTGAAGATTGTGACTTTGAGATTGTTTGACAGTTGTTTTTAGTTCTACATGTTCTTCAATTGTATGAATGCTGTCCTTGTTTTGCTAATTCGTGACTTCACATCTGCATCAGATCCTCTTCGATGATACTGCTCGGGTACTGAAAAATTTTCCTCAAAAATTGTTTCAGGGCGTCACCATAAAGTTTGGACAACACTTTCAATAATGATTAATAACTTTCCAAGCTACTATTATTATTTGTATTAGTCTCCTTCTGAACAGTTCTACTTTGTTTCTTGATTTAGGATTATTTTAAGCATATAGTTAAAAATATCGTCAAACAGTTGAAATATCGAACACTAAGTTAGTCAGTCAGTCAGTCACAACGTAGAACTTCGTACGTACGTACGTACGTATATCAGTTCGAGTTGCCATACCACATTAGCACAGAGATGCAGTTGTCGATTCAAATCCCATAGTGGTAGAAGTAGTAAAAGTATAAGCATTAATGTGAAAGATAAGGGTTTGAAGATGTTATTCAAGGAGTATAATACAGTGAAATAAATTAGGAAAGAGAAAAAAGTTAGAGACATAAAGAATTCAGAAGATTAGAATTTGGTAGAACACAAAGAGTGGATACACCTTCGCCATTGCAAACGATTTTGAGCTATGTCATTCAAGGTCTCTAACCATCGGTTGCTATCATCTCACGAATCCCAACCAGGTAGTCTACACCTACACTAAACTCTCTAGTGGCTAAATAATTTGATGGGTTTTTAAAAATTTTCTGACAAATCACATATTATAAATCATCATAGTATATATTTCCATTTGGATGTAAAGTTTTCGCAGACAACATCTTTGATCACCATATCTTACGCAATGATTTTTAGTAGTCCATCTACCAAAATATATCATTTTATACATATTCAATGAAACGATTCAGCTAAGAACATAAGTAACTACAAACACTACGTTTTGTATTTTCATAAGTGGTCACTTTGTCAATCAGTCTAGTAATATCACTAAGAGGTGCTGAACATGGTACATACCGATTAACTTTTGGCTAAAATCCATCAACTACCATATTCGTTCTATTAACCATATGTTAGTAACAATATTTCAGGATAATTGATTGCATGTTTCTCTAGAAGCATCATGTAGTTACCATATTTAGAGACAAGATAGCTGTCTGTTGTATATTGTGTTCTGACTCCAAGAAATAACCTAATTAGTGAACAAATATTAAAATTAAACACTTGATTCTTCACCTTTTGTTAAATATTTCAGTGTGGCAAACGTTATTCATCAAGTCTTAAGCCCAAATAAGACGAAACGTGCGTCCTGGATTCCACTGCCAGCCACTATCCATCTTTGCTTATCATTCTCGTGAATTTAGGCTATATCGAGGCAATACGCACAGTATGCACATATGCCAATTAGAGACTGACCAGTTGCAGTCCTAAACATCATCAATGGGAAGATTCAAACATGCAATAGTAAGTGAATTTAGTCATAATTCTTGTTTCTTTTTTAGTGTACCTATTGTCTTTTTAATGGTTACGATTATACAGAATTATGTGTTTAGTAGACAAGAGTCATTATTTTCAATACATTTGTGGCTTGTTTGCTGGGTAATACATAAATGTCATCTTCACAGTTCTGTTTGAAATGGTCACTAAATAATGTACTTAAAGTTAAACCATACCCCCGAAACAATAGGACGGTTCATATACAAGCCTTCTTTTTATGGTATATTTCCTTATTATTCTAGCATCTTGATTTCGTAAAATTTCGTTACACAATTCTATTGTTTCTACAGCCAATAACATAATGGGTTACTTAAACGTATGTTTTTGTTGATAAGATTACATCCTGTTTTATCTAACTTGTTTAACAAAGTTGAATGGATACTAAGGTCAAAGGTCACCATCTCGATAGTGAGTAACAATAATAAATAATGATATGAACAAGATAAAACTATTTCGTCAATGTTTTTAAAGGTCAAGACATTTAGAGTGTAATCATTTTCATGATATTAAATTTAGGTCACCTACTGATCTATTTTAAAATGTATTTATGATGATCAAATCGAATTTGTTGTACATTCCATCGTGTATGTGTATGGTTGAATGTGTCACATCAACATCTTGATGTCTAATCGAATTACGTAGCTTGTTTACATGATTTATGAAGGTTTTATTACTTGTTTATTCGAAAAAAAATCGATAAGAAAATAAACAGTTTAAGTATTATAGATTCTCATAGTTGAAATCACGAGTCGATCTAAGCTAGACCCCAGAGCACTGGACGGCCGTTGCCTCCTGGTATTAAACTCTTCAGTAGTGCACATCCACGATTCCACACGTAAGGCTCAAACCCAGGACCATCAATCTTGCGAGCGAACGTTCAACCTCCAGATCACTGAGCTGGCATCCAACAGTGTTAATGTCTAACTTAAGTTACTTCATGATCTTGCACGACCCTTCATTCATTGTCTGATGTGGATAACTGTTTTACACCCGACACGGATTGGATTGCACTAGTCACGGCTTTTCACTAGAACTCCAAGAGTTACATGGTGAAGCTAGTTACTAGTGAACACATGATTGTTATCAGTTTGTGGATTTGTAGAGATTGTAGTATTTTACTACAATTGAAATCACGAGTCTATCTAAAGATCTAAGACCTAAGATAGATCTTAGCTATTATAGATTCTTTGAAACATGTAACATTCGGTATTTCGATTGACAGAAAATCATCATTCAGGCATGATTACTCAAGGTGTTGTTAAGACATTAAATTTCTTGACCTTTTTTAATGAAAAAAAACCAAGTTGTCTGAAATGTCTTCATGTAGATTTCAAGCAGTTTTTTACGTAGAAGGTTTTAGTAATTAAGGTAGCATTAGCTGAAATGATATCAGATCATTAGAATAATTAACTGTTCTCCATGCATCGATGGGGATTGATGCAACCACATTTGGTAAACATTCATTAAAGTTATCGGTTTCAGTAGGATTGTCAGTAGATTGTATGTTTTTTAACAACAGCTGAATATCGAATGAAACAGATTTTTATTAATGTCTCCAAATATTTTTAGTGAATTTTATTCTTTGAGATCTTAATATAACTCTTTACAATGACATTATGACAGTAACATTAAAGCAGTAGCCGTAACGAGCAGACAATAAGGGGATACCTACAAATACGTTGGTTTGCAGTACATTTTGAACAGACAGTAACTAAACATGACTTTATATTGAACCATTGTTGGGAGCCGATACTGTGGAACTCATAAGGCTTACAAAAATTATGTAGCTCTTAAATCAATGTTCTAAACTGAAGCATATATATGTCCCAAAAGTATGGATCAGTCATTTCATGGAGAATTTGATATTTGTAATTTTTATCTATAAAGCGATTAAGCTTAACTCCACTAGTAGCTCTTCTAGGGTTACTGCCGGTCCCAAGCCTGGGTAAAGGAGGAGGGTTGGGCATGGGATCAGCAAACCTATCCTGTAGAAAACAACCTTGCTAAAAAACATTAACCAGAACAAATAAGTTAAACCGTTGAAAATCTGCCCTCCGAAATGAAGGATCTTTATTCAAAAAGATTATGATGCCTCATGTTGAAAGCCGAGATTGTTCGGAAGTCACAAGGACAATGCCCCTTCTAACAACTAGAAGAACAACTTATATAGAGACATGGAATATCCGGACAATGTGGGAGACCGGGAAGACCAGTCAAATAGTTACGAAAATGAGGAGATACAAATCGGTGGTGCCCGGAATAAGTGAAACCCATTGAATTCAAGCTGGACAGCAAAAGTTAGGTATGGGAGAGATGCTGCTGTACTCTGGTTACACTAAAGGAGTTGCTCTGATCCCCCCCCCAAAGAAGCACGTGACGCACTTATGGAATGGAAAGCTCGAGGGTCCAGGATAATCAAAGCATTCTTCAGACAAAGAATGAGGGAATCCCAATGAATGTTCTATCCAATGCTATGCACTCACCAATTATAGCAATGACGATGATAAAGATCAGTTCTACTCGAGGCTGAAATCAATCATAGCTAAGTGCTCAAGAAAGGACTTGACCATACTGATGGGAGATCTAAACGCCAAAGTCGGAGTGGACAACACCTGGACTGAAGATATCATGGAGCTACATGATCTGGGAGAAAGTGAGGAGAATGGTGACAGACTTGTACATTTATGCGCTTTCAACAAAATGGTTATAGGTGGCACAATATCCCACACAAACGCATACACAAAGCTTCATTAGTCTCACCGGATCACACCATGGAGAACCGGATAGATCATATTTGCACCACTAAAAAAGTCAAAAGGACAATGGAAGATGTCAGAACAAGGTGAGGAGCTGATATAGCAGCAGATCACCACTAGCTGACGGATTACAGAGAGAAGTCGTGTATGGAGGGCAACTGACAGATGCATTTCCAGTAAAGACCAGAGTCAGACAAGGGTATCTACTCTCCCCCTTCCTCTTTCTTCCGGTGAATGACTGGATTATGAAAACGTCTACGTGTGAGGGGATGCACGGAATACAATGGACATCTCAGAACTAATCAGAAGATTTGGACTTCGTAGATGACCTAGCCCTCCTATTCCATACACACGAACAAAGGTGGGTCAAGACAACCAGCGTATCAGAAGTCTCCGCATCAGTAGATCATGACATACACAAGGTAAAAAGCAATTTACGACATGGAGAACACGAACTTGATCACGCTTGATTGAGAAATTCTGAAAGATGTAGAAAAATTCGCATATCTGGGCCGCACCATAGATGAGGATCTGATGTAGATATGAAGGCACGAATTAGCAAAACAAGGACAGCATTCATACAATTGAAGAACATATAGAACTCAAAAGAACTGTCAAACAATCTCAAAGTCACAATCTTCAATACACACGTCGAGACAGTCCTACTATACGGAGTTGAAACTTAGAGAACTACTACAATCATCATTAGAAATGTACAAGTGTTTCTAAACAAATATCTACACTAGATACTCATTATCCGTTGACCGGACATCATCAGCAATAGCCTGTTGTGGAAGATAACAAACCAACCTCCAACTGAAGAGGAAGTTAGGAGAAGACATTGGAGGTGGATAGGACACATATGTGGGAAATCATCAAACTGCATCATGAGGCAAGCCCTAACTTGGAATCTTGACGAGAAAAGGAAAATAGGAATTCCGTAGAACACACTGTACTGAGAGTAGGAAGTAGAAATCAGAATGATGAATAGTAACTTGAAGGAACTGTATATGATTGTCCATGACAGAGTTTGATGGAGAATGTTTGTAGGCGTCCTATGCTTCTTCACGAGATGTAACAAGAGTAAGTAAGATCTAATGTAAATTGATTACGAAATAAAGATGATTTTTTATAGTGGTAGTCAAAGTCCTGCGTTTAAATCAAACAGTTTAGAGAATGTAGTGTTATTGTCAGTTATTTCGAGTAAAGTTTGTTTGCTGATGTGTGGAAGTAGATGTAACTTTCCAAACTAGCAAACTACTTATGTATAAAAACGTTACCTACTAATAAGTAGTTAAAAGATGAAATTATGAATAATTCAATAATAGCTAACGTGTTGATAGATGCAAGTAAGAAACGTAGTTATTAAGGATCAAATGAAATCCCAAATAAGAGGTATTAAATAAAATTATAACTAGAGACTGTTAGGAAAATTAAGCATGCGATCAATTTAGAACTATCTAAGCAGTGTTATCAACACATAGATCGTGCTTATTTCATAAACCAAAATCACGATGGGATTAAGTTAACAAATATAATGAGTCAAACATCCTTGGTAAGCTTTATTTTAAATTTAGATTTACAAAGTTCAGGTATACGCACAATATGTGACCCCACCAATATTATCTTTCATTAATTAGTCTTCAAGGATCTTTTTTATTGATTGTTAATGTTAATGGCAAACAAATTCACTTATACATAATTACCGGCAACAGTTTATGATTAATATAATATATTCAAACAATTTAACATCAACCGACCAAACCTCAACTATCAATTATGTTCATCCGTTTTTGATCTAGGAAGACTGTAAACATCCCCTTGTTGAAAACTCCCTTTGGGTTACCGAACGGACGGCAATCTCTCTCAGAGATAAAATTGAAACAAAGACATGTGAATAAAAGTATAGAATATCTACATAAATAAGCACAAGTATACAAAATATGCTCACATGCACTTCGGTAGGCGATCAAAGTCAAACACATATATGCCGAAAGATGATCAAAAGTCTCTGGTTGTTCCTTCTGACAAATAGGTATGTAAGGAGCGAGAACATAGAATGTCTTGGTTAAATACAAGAACCATACACTGAATACTTTATGTGAAAATTTCCATCATTTGTCCTTCACATTCTGTATTATTCTTCCAAGTCATAATTCCTTTATATTCCGCCGCTCTGTTTTCTTCAACTCAATGTTCTTAGCCTTATCCTGCCAGGTTCTCCACTTTCGATCAGTACTACATACTACTTATATTGGTTGACATAAGTAGCATACACCACAAGTATATTTCCAGGCCATCTTATTTTATGACGTGCACTGTGACTGTATGCCATTAAACTAATTCTTAAAAGTCAGTTAATCTAACACTTAGAATGAGGAAAATTAACTGATGGTCCAATATTTTAATTCGTTAGTCTTTAGATTAACGTTATGGTGAAATGGAGATATGTATTACTTACTTACTTACTTAATTACTTACTTATTTACTTACTTACGCCTGTTACTCCCAATCGAGCATAGGCCGCCGACCAGCATTCTCCAACCCACTCTGTCCTGGGCCTTCCTGTCTAGTTCTATCCAATTCTTGTTCATTCTTCTCACGTCTGTCTCCATTTCTCTGACTAATGTGTTCTTTGATCTTCCTCTTCTCCTTTGGCCTTCAGGATTCCATGTAAGGGCTTGCCTTGTGATGTAGATGGTGATTCCCTCAATGTGTGTCCTATCCATTTCCAACTCTTCTTCCTCATTTCTTCCTCTGCTGGATGGAATCTGGTTTGTTCTCTCCCATAATAGAATGTTACTGATAGTGTCTGGCCAATGGATCCGAAATATTTTGCGTATACAACTGTTAATTAACACATTTAACTTCTGGATGATGGCTATTGCAGTTCTCCAGGTTTCCGCACCAAAAATATGGATTTTATTTAAATCTAACTAGGTACAAACTTCATTCTTTATTAAAACATATTACTAATAATGAGGTTATTTAGAAACAGTGTTTTCTTCTTTTTTCTTTTTGATGAACGCGCCCCCTTTTTTTCCTAAATGTTCTTTTCTTTATTCCTCATAAACATTATAACCGATTATTGACTTTTTATTAACTTTAGTTTATTTCCTTTGAACTATTACTTCATCCTACTAAATACATAAATTCACATAGATACATTCATTTATATATATATATATATACATAAACAAACATTGATTTAATGAAATCGGAACATAATTAAAGAGTTAATTTAATAAAATTGGCATTTATACTCCATTTGGTTTTCATTAGTTTTAATGAAATTAACTACAAGTTAGTTGTAATTAGAAAATTATTATATTGTATATAATTCTCAAGTATTTATATTATATTTGAAATCATGAATCAATTGAAGGTAGACCACCATGGAACACCTGGAAGCACTGGACGGCTGTTTCGTTTCATTGTGGGATTCCTCATCAGTGAGTATCCACGGTCCCGCCTCACAAGATTCGAACCCAGGATCATATGCTCACGAGTGACTGGTTCCAAGAGGTATTTCCTGGAGTTACAGTGAGAAGCAGTGACCAATGGAGTTCAACCAGGTCTGTTGTGAGATAGTAACTCACTGAAGACAATGGTGGATGTGTCACTCAAATTCGTGGATCAGTTTAAGTTAGACATTAACACTGTTGGATGTCGGCCGGCTCAGTAGTCTAGATGTTAAGCGCTCGCACGCGAAACTGATAGGCCCTGTGTTCAAATCTCGTGAGGTGAGGTCATGGATGTGCACTGTTGAGGAGTCCCACAACAGAACGAAATGACCGTCCAGTGTTTCCAGGTTTTCTATGGTGTTCTAGCTTCAAATGACTCATGATTTCAACCATAAAATTACTAAAATCTCCACAAAACCCCTTGTGAATAAAACTAGAGTCGATTTCATTATGCACTGATATCAACTAGGGAACAATTAAAAATTAGAAAACACTAAATAGTTTTTTTTAAACTTTAGTATAGATAGAATCACATATCAATACAGATCTATGTTTTTATCAGGTTTGGAATTCATTGATTCCTATTTTCAATTTCAACTAATTTGTTATATACGATAAAATTATTCAATGCATCATTCTTGATATCATTAAGCTTCGTCAGCCACTAGAATTATGAGAATTCATTTTAAACTTAATCTTAAGTAAGTACACAAAATTACTTACTTACTTTTACTTACGCCTGTTACCCCTCGTCGAGGAGCATAGGCCGCTCACCAGCATTCCCCATCCAACTCTGTCCTGAGCCTTCCTTTCCAGTTCTTTCCAGTTAACATTCATCCTTTTCATATCTGCTTCTATTTCCCGGCGTAACGTGTTCTTTGGTCTTCCTCTTTTCCGCTTCCCTTCACGATTCCAAGTTAGGGATTGCCTTGTAATGCACATTGGTGATTTCCTTAATGTATGTCCGATCCACTTCCAACGTCTTTTCCTAATTTCCTCTTCATCTGGAAGCTGGTTTGCCCTCTCCCATAAAACGCTGTTGATGATAGTACCCGGCAAATGGATGTTGAGTATCTTGCGTAGACAACTGTTTATAAATACTTGTACCTTCCTGATGATGGTCGTAGTAGTTCTCCATGTTTCAGCTCTATACAGTAGGACTGTCTTGACGTTCGTATTGAAGATTCTCACTTTGAAACTAGTTGAGAGTTGTTTTGAGTTCCATATGTTCATCAATTGTAGAAATGCTGCCCTTGCTTTGCCAATCCTCGCCTTTACATCTGCATCCGATCCTCCTTGTTTATCAACGATGCTTCCCAGGTACGTGAATGTTTCCAACTCTTCCAGAGTTTCGCCATCAAGTGTGATTGGGTTGGTGTTCTCTGTGTTGCATTTGAGAATCTTGCTTTTTCCTTTGTGAATGTGGAGGCCTATCGATGCGGAGGCTGCTGCTACATTTGCTGTCTTCATCTGCATTTGTTCGTGTGTATGAGAGAGGAGGGCTAGGTCATCTGTGAAGTCCAAATCCTCTAATTGATTCTGAGGAGTCCATTGTATTCCGTATTTCCCTTCAAATGTCGAATTCTTCATAATCCAGTCAATCACTAGAAGGAAGAGGAATGGGGAGAGTAGACAGCCTTGTCTGACCCCGGTCCTTACCGGTCCTCCATGCACCACTTTGCACTGTAGTCCATCGTATGAGTTTTGGATAATGTTGACAATCTTTTCAGGAACTCAATAGTGTCGAAGAAGTTTCCATAATGTTCTCCTATCCACGCTGTCAAACGCCTTCTCATAGTCGATGAAGTTGACGTATAGTGATGAGTTCCACTCAACTGATTGTTCAACGATGATCCGTAGTGCCGTAATCTGGTCTGTGCACGACCGATCCTTACGGAATCCAGCCTGATGATCCCTAAGTTCGGCGTCTACTGCGTCTTTCATCCGATTCAGCAGCACTCTGTTGAAAACTTTTCCTGGTACTGATAACAAACTGATGCCTCTGTAGTTTTCACATTTGCTGAGATCTCCTTTCTTCGGTATCTTTATGAGATATCCTTCTTTCCAGTCCATTGGCACCTGTTCCTCTTCCCAAATCTTCTTGAATAGAAGGTGAAGCATGTTTGCAGTTATTTCAATGTCTGACTTCAGTGCTTCTGCTGGTATATTGTCAGGTCCTGCCGCCTTCCCACTTTTGATTTGTCTGATGGCCATCTTGACTTCTTCGATCGTTGGTGGAGTGACATCTATAGGAAGGTCAGTGTGTGCTGCTTCGATGTTCGGTGGATTCAATGGGGCTGGTCTATTCAGCAGTTCCTCGAAGTATTCTGCCCATCTTTTCCTCTGTTCTTGAATCTCAGTGATTGTCTTTCCTTCTTTGTCCTTGACTGGTCTCTCTGGTTTGCTATATCTCCCTGCCAATTTCTTCGTTATATCATATAGTTGTTTCATATTCCCTTCTCTTGCAGCTTTTTCCGCCGCTGTTGCTAGTTCTCCCATGTATTTCTGATTGTCGACCTCAATGCTTTTCTTCACTTCCTTGTTTGCTTCTGCGTAGTCTGCTTGTGCTTTGACTTTCTCTGCTCGTGTTCGGCTGTTGTTAATTGCTAGTTTCTTGTTCTTCCTTTCTTGAATTTTGTCCAGGGTTCCCATAGAGATCCATTCCTTGTGATGATGCTTCTTAGGACCAAGAACCTCCTGACACGTTGAAGTTAATGCTTCTTTTATCCCTTTCCAGTTGTCCTCCAAAGTAGTTTCTTGTTCATTCAGTAGATCCTGTAGAGCTCGGAACCTGTTGTTGAGAGTTATCTTGAATTCATTGAGCTTGTCAGTATCTCGAAGGAAGGCTGTATTGAACCTTTGTAGTGCTGTTTGTCCAGTTGTCCGGTGTTTCTTTAGCTTCAGTCTCATCTTGGCCACAACCAGATGGTGATCTGAAGCTATGTCAGCTCCTCTCCGGGTTCTCACATCTTCCATTGATCTTCGGAATTTTTTGTTGATACAGATGTGATCTATCTGGTTCTCTGTGGTGTGGTCCGGTGAGATCCATGTAGCTTTGTGTATGCGCTTGTGTGGATATATTGTGCCGCCTATAACCAATTTGTTGAATTCACATAGGTTTGCAAGTCTCTCCCCATTTTCATTTCTCTCTCCTAGTCCATGTCGTCCAATTACATCTTCATATCCTGTGTTGTCCACTCCAACTTTAGCATTTAGATCTCCCATCAGGATGGTGAGGTCCTTTCGTGAGCACTTCTCTATAATTGATTGTAGCCTTTCATAGAACTGATCTTTATCATCGTCGTTGCTATCATTGGTGGGTGCATAACATTGGATAACGTTCATTGTGATCTCTTGCTTCTTTGTTCTGAATGATGCTTTGATCATCCTGGGTCTATGAGATTCCCATCCCACAAGTGCATTTCATGCTTCTTTGGACAGAATTAGAGCAACTCCCTGAGTGTGTGGAGCATTTTCCCCTTCGTGACCGGAGTACAGCAGCATCTCTCCTGTACCTAGCCTTTGTTGTCCAGTTTGTGTCCAATGGGTTTCGCTGATTCCGAGTACTGCCAAATTGTATCTTCTCATTTCCATTGCTATTTGGCTGGTCTTTCCTGTCTCCCACATTGTCCGGACGTTCCATGTACCTATAAAGAGTGTTGCTCTGGTTGTTAGAAGGTGCATCGGTCTCGTGACTTCCGAAGAATTTCGGCTTTCATCATGGGACGTCATAATTATTCCTTCAACTCCCAGGGCAGAGTTTAAATGGTTTGAATTATTTTTTTCTAGTTAGCGTTTTTTTAGCGAGTTAGCTTTTCTACGGGATGGGGTCGCTAACCCCATGCCCAACCCTCCTTCTTTTTGTGGGCTTGGGACCTGCAGTAACTCTAGAAGAGCTACAGGCGGAGTTAAGTACACAAAATAGCTGGTCAATATTTCATGAATTTCAATTATGATCAAGATGACATAAACTAGAGATGAAACTCAATTTCAATCGTTAAACTAATCTCCATAGTCCCTTCAACTACAAGTGAAAGATACTAACAGAAATGTTAAATGCTAGTTATTTTGACCAGATCATTTTTAATCATTATTTTATTAATCCAACTTAGTTTAATAATCAAATAAGGGGAACCTAAACAAATTCTTTTTATAGAAACATTTCTTCGAAACAAACAAATGTATTTACCAGAAGCTGAATTTGGAAGCAACTGGAAAGGATTGCCCAGGACAGAGTTCGATGGAGAATGCTGGTGAGCGGCCTATGTTTCTCGACGAGGAGTAAGAGGCGTAAGTAAGTAAGTAAGTAAGTAAGTAAGTAAGTAAGAAGCTGAATTATATTTTATAGTACTCGGATTATTTCGTATGATTTTCATTTACAATCAATAAATTTAAAGATCATTCAATCAGTTTGTGATTTATTTGTTTGACCTCTGAAGTCATGGAACCTCATTCTTGAAAATCAACTTACTAAAACAAAATACTTGTTTAGTGGTTCTTACTTTTTAATGATCTTTAATTGAAGCCAGTTCGTGATGAAAATTATAAGATAAACAATCGCTATACTATTAATTATTATTCAATTATAATCGTATGGATATTCAGTTTTCATTTCATGTTGATCTTCATTTAAATGTCATATTGTAGTGTGGTCTACTTATATCCATATAAGTAGTATATGGTGATGGTCAGACATAGAATGTATTTTGGCAGATCGATAAGGAAAAAACTGAAATGAAGCGCAATTGGTGTGAAAATGCATGAACAATGGAACTAGAAAAGATGAACTGATATTTACAGAAGGAACAGTGAAGATTGAGACAATTGATTGTTATTTTGCAAATTAACTGTTTGCTGTATGGTTATCAGAATTTAGTGAGATAGTCTGTAATTTGTGTCTAAATATATGCGATTGTACTCACCAGTGTTCTTTTCACTACAGTATGGTCGTAGATAGGTTTGGCTGGTAAGTTTACAAAAGGAGGAAACTATCTTTATTTATCAACAACTATTCAATCATGATTTGAGTGGACAATACAATTTTACTTAAAATTGTTTAGATTACCCAATATACGTCGTGGATCTCCTACATTCACTTAAAGTGACTTGGTTAACTCAATCTAGCTAGTTTCTGTACTATTCAAATCAACAAAATTCATACATTGATCTTTAGATTGATATATCCTATTAATGAGTCATATATTTGCTTGTCATCATGTTCATAATCCATCGTCAACTTGACTATTTAGACCTGGAAATAAGACGAAGGAACGATGAAACAACTGAATAGATCATATTTAGAGAAAAATGCATGAATGGATCAATGCCTAAACTATAATAAATTTTCTACTGTTAATTACAAATGTTATTTAATCAAAACCCTGTTTAATAAGGCTTGAAGACTATTTTCAACCGATAGAATATAGGATGAAATAACATACAGTGAAAAGTGTCTTGCAATGAATAGATGTCTAAATAAATTTACCATAAAGTACTGAAAGGTGTTTACAAAAAGTCCCGCCCCACCGGAAAAAAAACAATTGTTAACAATAAGCCTGTCTTCATCTGTCTTGCATTCAAAGCGCAGAAGATTTCTGGTTGAAATGATGAAAAGATTGAAGCAGCTCTAAATAGAAGCTTTCATATAGCTCAACTATTTTCAGTGAACAACACCAGATGTTCACTAAATAAATCAAAAGTAGGTCGATACTCTTTTGAGGTCACCTCCAGAAGTATTTATCAATTTATTTGTACTTGTAGAAGCAAGCACGGAGAAGAGCATCTGCAAGGTTTCCCAAATATATTCCCCTAAAGTTGCATTTGATAGTACGAAAAATAAATCCTCGTCGGGCATGAGACAGTTACTCATTGAAGATAATGGTAGATGGCCGTTCAATGTTGTGGATTGGTTAAGTTTAGAAAGTGACACAATTGGATTCTGGATCAGTGGTCTAGAGGTTCAGCGTTCACGCACGAGACCTATGGTTCTGTGTGTGAGTCCCTTGAATAGGCACTGATGAGGAGTCCCATACTAGAACAAAACGGCACCCAGTGTTCAAGATTTTCAATAGTGGTCTAGCTTAGATCGGTTCATGATCCCAATGAGATTCAACAATCTTCACAACCCAATACTGGAAAAAAGAAAAGGAAATTTTAGGAGGATCGACCCATACAAGTTAATAACATATAAAGAGTAGGTGATAATTATTTCTGTGTTCTAATGGCAGTTCATTTTCAACATTTAATGAATCCGACAGAAGAAAACTATGGATTAGAAATCCTGTTGTGAATGAAGCTCACTTTGATGATATATCATATTTGGAAGCAGCTATGCTAGAAATCCTCCATATATTCTGGTTGTTGTCTAACTTACTTTAACTGAATGCCATAATCTAAATATACTATCTGACCTGAACATGTCAAAATGTCTATAAAATAAGAAGATTAAAATATACAAAAGACCGATATCAGATGGGTTTTAAGTGTAAAAATTATTAATGGACCTATTTTAACAAAATTAAATAAATGGCTAGTTGCGCATATGTGTACTTTGCGTAGTACAAATCTGGAGTATTTTATACGGAATGACTTTGTAAAGTCAGTGAAATGTCACTGAGCCCTAGCCAAATTATACGGCAGTTGGGTCACTAAATATGGAACAGATCATCGACCCACGTCAATGTGAAGGACAACCAACACACATCAGTTAATCGTACGCCATGGACTTGCTCATACAGTGGTGGTCACACTTTCGTTAGTACCTACTTTAACTAATATATCGCCCCCAAATGCCCTGGTACGGTCGAGAGTGGGGAGAGTCCGCTCTCCCTCTCCAAATGCTCTCATATAGCCACACATATATAGCCTCTGCCAGGGAAGTCCTACTCACTGCATTCTCACAACATTACTGTTGTTTATGAAATTGAGAGGACGAAAAGCGAATGTCCGGCGACTTAACCGGGTTGGTGGATATAGAGGATCCACCTAGGGGAGTTGGAAAACCCTCATTTCAAACCAGTGGTGCACATGGGCTCCAGTATCCTGAAGGAACAAATGGTGTACGAATCAATCGTTGATCACCGGCTACCATGGGACTGCATCTCCTCACGATGCTCCACTGCCTTATGGATCAGATCTTTCGGTCAAAGACTCCGAGTGTGGGCCCCTAAGAAAACCACCTGCTTCAGTTCGGGAACCTGGGCAGTATCACAGCCCTCAAGCAAATCGAATGAGATTTGTATGGCGCATATGTATCTGGTGCTTCCTTGTACCAATATTTATGTGTTTAAATAAATAAAAAAAACCAATATATCTCTGTAATAACGTCCTTTGTGTTGTACGGTCATCAAAGCATCCATAGTACCTTGATACGACGAAGGGATAGTCCACATTAGGTGCTGCCCACGAGATGTGACTTCGATGTTAGCTATTGGTCACATCATTCCCGTCTATTTCGAGTAGACCCCCAATCATTCGACAGAGATTATCAACGTTGATGATCTACAACTTCAACAACGAACAATATTCATTAAAACAAAGACTACAATGTAAAAACACATTTACTTAGACAATCAAACAAACATATATTAAATTCTATATTTATAAAACCTTTTAAATTCATTCATTGTTTGAATCTTCCCATCGATTTGTTAGGACTGCAACGGGTCAGTCTCTAATTGGCATATGTGCATACTGTGCGTATTGCCTCAATATAGCCCTATTTCATAAGCATGGTAAGCAGAGATGGATAGTGGCTAGCAGTGGAATCCAGGACGCGCGTTTCGTCCTATTTGGGACTCGTCATCTGGATGTACCTGCATCTCAGAGATGATGTTCACTCTGGGACTCGAACCCAGTACCCTC
>NC_031497.1:22924185-22943594 GCF_000237925.1 Schistosoma mansoni | reverse complement strand
GATGCAGGTACATCCAGCTGACGAGTCCCAAATAGGACAAAACGCGCATCCTGGATTCCACTGCTAGCCACTATCCATCTCTGCTTATAAAACCTTTTGTTTATCTGTGACCAAACGATTAAACACGTTAAAGTGTATCATTTTTTAAGACTAGAATAACCAAAGTGTAACTAAGACATCACACAGAGTTCGTTTAATAAATTTATTGATCTAACTAACAATGATGGTTAGTATCCTTAATAACGTAAGACATATTTGGTTTTTAAATAAAGTGCTTTCCCTTTGTTTAACCAATGAAATTTCAATAATTCTCGTCAATATTGATCTTTAGTATGAAAATTAGCGAAAGTTTTACATATTGGGTGTAGTACACTTTACTTTGTGTGTGGAAAAAACACACTAGATTATATATGACAACCAGACGAAAAACAGTAGGAATATATCGTAAGGCTTTGTATTTGTGTTTTAATTGTGCATTTTGTATGTATCTGTATATAATTGGATGACTGTCTTGTCTGGTTATTGAATATAATATTTTCTTAAAATATATATTAAGGCAATAATGACACAAAATAATTAAATTGATGGACATGATTCAAAAATGTATTTTAACACAAGAGGGTAACTTGATGGTGTGCCCTGGTACGGTCGAGAGTGGGGAGAGTCCGCTCTCCCTCTCGAAATACTCTCATATAGCTACACATATATAGCCCCTGCCAGGGAAGTCCTACTCACTGCATTCTCACAACATTACTGTTGTTTACGAAATTGAGAGGACGAAAAGCAAATGTCCGGCGCTTTAATCGGGTTGGTGGACATGGTGAGTCCATCTAGGGGAATCGGAAAACCCTGATTCCAAAACAATGGTGTACATGGGCTCCAGTATCCTGAAGGAACAAATGGCGTACGAATCAATCATTGGTCACCGGCTACCATTGGACTGCATCTCTTCACAATGCCCCACTGTCTTGTGGATCACACCTTTGAGTCAAAAGCTCCGTGTGTAGCCCCCTAAGAAAACCACCTGCTTCAGTTTGGGCACGTGGGCAGTATCACAGCCCCCACACAAATCAAATGAGATTTGTGTGACACAAGAAGTTTACATTGTAAAAAAAGAAGAAAAAAGGGAAATTAGTCACCGTTTTTGTTTAAGAAAACAATGAGATTTAAACTATGTTATAATCTATAAAATCGGTGTTATTCAAAGTATATGAATTAAGATTATTCCTTCTTAGTTCGCACCTTCGAGTGACCTTAGTTAAGTAATCGTTATGAACCAGAAGACATTGGGTAGGTGTTTCATCCCAGTATGGAACTTTTCAGCCCTTCAGATTCAACAATTATGTAGACTATAAAATTTATCAGTCTTCCTGAACCTTTCATACTGGTTACTTTCTTAACTCGATGATTTAAACGTCGGTAATCTTTAAGGAGCATGAAAATCCTAGGTAAAACCTCCGGTGTGGCGATGTATATGCATGTGAAGGAACCCAATACTAAGATGAATAATCTTTATTGATGTCATAAAGTATCTTCACTTGAATTCATTATAAAAGTCCATAAAATGGTTTTTAAAAACCAACAAATTTTCATCTACTGAGATTGTGTATTTTTTGGTAATGCAATTCAAAATGTAATCAACTTCACAACTTCTGAGGATGACAGGCTTAAAGGTAACTAAGTTGGGTGCCCAAGATAATCTCTGACGTTATTCTTCCTGAAACACTGGAGACAGAGAGCACTGTATATAGATTTATGTACAAACAAAGACTTAGACAAATATATACAGGCATACATAACTATACACAGAGAAAATATAATACCATTATGGAGAACTAACTTCCATACAATTTGATGACACTGATATCTAACATCTAACAGGTCACACCCTGATAATTCATATATATCCAATTACTAGTGGGTAAGAAAGAAAAACGCGAGGCGAAATCCGACTCACACGTCCTTGTTATGCCTCCTGGATCATGACAACCATCCCATGTACTAACGTGAGCGGTAATGTGAGTGGTGGAGACCGACCTAATCAACCACTCTACCTATACCCACAAACAATTACGAATGCTACAAAGAGTCATTGCATAATTATTGAGGGTTCAAAATGATAGAAAAAATGAGTCTCCCTCCCCCCAAAAAAACCGAATGAGAGTGTTATGTAATGATTCTGCGTAAGCAGTGCAAAAACAACTATCCCGCCCCGGTAGTTGTGCCGTGCTTCAATGTAGCACTCTTCTCCAGAAGGAGCTACCAGGCTTCACCATTTTCCTATGGGTGGAAGAAAGAAAAACAATAATGTTCTTACGGAAACAATAAATTTATTTGAAAATAGAAATGAACAATGACAAGATTTCATGTATAGTTAAGTGGAACATTTATACAAATGGTACAATGTAGACCTCTTAGGTAGACATTATTCACTGAAACTAAGTCGAACAACAGTAAGTGTTGAACATTTTCTGAATTATTTATTTTAAGATATTTGTTGCTACATTACGGTTGGTTAACAACTGAAAATAGATGAATTAATTTTAATTATTTCTAGACAAGTTTTAAAATAAGCATTTTTATTTTACTCATTGGTAGAACCTATAAAGCGTGTCGCTCCGGTTGGAAAAAGCAAGATCCTCAAATATAATACAGAGAACACCAACACAATCACACTTGATGACGAAACTATGTAAGATGTGGAAGCATTCAAGTACCTGGGAAGCATCACTTATGAATAAGGAGGATCGGATGCAAATGTAAAGGCGAGGATTGGCAAAGCAAGGGCAACATTTCTACAATTGATGAACATATGGAACTCAAAACAACTCTCAACTAGTTTCAAAGTGAGAATCTTCAATACGAACGTCAAGACAGTCCTACTGTATAGAGCTGAAACATGGAGAACTACTACATCCATCGTCAAGAAGGTACAAGTATTTATAAACACTTGTCTACGCAAAATGCTCAACATTCACTGACCGGATACCATCAGTAACAGCGTTTTATGGGAGAGGATAAACCAGGTTCCAGCTGAAGAGGAAATTAAGAAAAGACGTTGGAAGTGGATCGGACATACATTAAGGAAATCACCAAACTGTATCACGAGGCAAGCACTAACTTGGAATCGTGAAGGGAAGTGGAAAAGAGGGAGGTCAAAGAACATATTAAGTCGGGAAATAGAAGCAGATATGAAAAGGATGAATGTTAACTGGAAAGAAGTGGAAAGTATTGCCCAGGATAGGGTTTGATGGAGAATGTTGGTGTGCGGCTTATACTCCTCGACGAGGGGTAACAGGCGTAAGTAAATAAGTAAGTATTGGTAGAACACAACAGTCTAAAACATACAAGAATTAGTCACCTTTATCCCGGACGGTAATTGGAATTTCATCCAAGTAATTAGCAATAGGATGATACTTGTTAAACACGTTAAATTGTTATCAATAAACCATAAGCTGATTAAGAATTTTTGGTATGAATGATAATGATTCAACAATTTGTATAAATAAAAATTCAATGAAATGTAGGCCAACAGACTGAGATGAATATTGTTGAGTAAAAACCTCATGTTGTTCAGTTGTTTAACTAAATTAAGATGAGAATCAAAATTCTAGTTCAAGTGAATTTTAATTACTAGGAGGATTTTCAGAGATTGCCGAAATTCAAAGTTTACATCGTTGACTTACTTAAGTCAGAGAGCTAACGAAAACCAGGAAGTTCCGAACGATTTTTCCGTCCTAGTGTGTGCCTCTACAGCAGTGCATGTCCCATCACATTAAAAAGAATAGAATCCAGGAACTTCAGATCTTTCAGTGAGTGTTAAACCTCTAGATTACTGAAGCAGCATCTAATGGTTTATATGTCTAACTTCAGTTACTTCAAAATGTTGGAGAGCATATATTAATTATATGATCATTAGTGACTAGTTTCTAGATGTAGTTCTAGGAGTTCTAGGAAAATGCTATGACCAGTGGATTTCTCTCATGTAGAGTGTGAAGTAGTTAGCATTGCACCAACTTTATTGAAAGATTGTTAATCAATATCATATACTGATTGAAGTTAGATATGTAAACTGTTAGATGCTACCTCATTAATCTAGAGGTTAAGCATTCGCAAAAAAACTGAAGCTCTTGTTTTCAAACTCCCGCGTGTTCATGCACCTAAACTGCTGGGGAGTCATGTACTAGGATAAAGAAGACTGTTCAGTGCTTCTTGGTTTCAAAACACTGTCTAAGATCGGTCTGCAATGTAAACTATGAATTATAATTCTATTGTAATGACTTGAGAGAGAGAGAGAGCGGGATATCTAACTTGCAATTTAGATCGATTTTAGCTATCTATTTTAAGACTTGTAGGGCTAATACAAAACCAATATCAGTTTAGGACTTGGTAACAATATATATGGAATTATCTAGGGTCAGACTTTGAATGACTATTTCGGCAACAAGTAAGTCATTGAAAGGTTAGTAATTAAAACAAATTCACATTAGTGAACATGTCGTTGAAATAAAGATATTTTTTGGTAACCATAACCGAATGAAATCAGATGACCACAGATATATTTACAATGATAATGACAATTTGTTGATAGTAAGAATATGCTTCATGTTTCTGATTAAATTACAGATTTGATAAACTTAAGGTAGTGGTTATTATTAGCTTCTTTTGAACGAAAACTTGATGAAGATAGAGATTGTCATCATTTATCAAATCAGTTAATTGATTACATAATCAGTGGCCTTTATCTTTGACAGATTCTTGTATAGTGTGACAGCATTATCTAAATAGTTTTGCACATTATTGATTTTATTTTTGTTAGTTCAATAAATAGCTTCCATTATGTAGTAGATTGTGATGATGATCAATGTTAATCCATCATTTTGGTAAATTTGCTGTACAAGCCCACACATGTTGATAATAATTAGTGGGACTGCATATGAGATTGCAGCAATATGCAACGTCTTAATGTGTCATTTCAAGTTTATGGGTTACTTTGTGATCATTCATATGACTAATTCTGAACTGAAATCTATGTATAGTTTTATATATATGTAGCTTTGTGGCTGTATATCTAGCGTTGGTCAAAGCATTATTTTATAGGGTAGAAAGGATATGTACTACCGACAAACTGGAAGAATTGGTGAACGTTGAAAAATACTTGGGACAACTGCTACCTACGGAAATTTATCGACAAATGTAAAAGATCCAAAGAAAACAATATGGAACTGACTACAGTCAATAAAAAACCAATATCTATTGTTATATCTAGAATTCAGATTCTCAATATATCGTGTATAACTTGAGCACTCGAACGCTAGAACCCTCCAGTCGCAAATGAGAAGATAGAAGACAAAAGTAAGGAATGTTATTCCAAACAGTTTCGAATATGATACAAACTCTCAGGTATTTATAGTTTTTTAGTAAAAACGGAATCATCATTATAGTCACTCAATCCTCATACAGGAGGTGTTAGCGTTTGTCCAATAGGGAAGCTACACGTAGAGATTCTGTAATATTCTTCCAAAAGATGATTGGATGGAATATCTTTAGCTTTTTCTGAGCTTCTAAGAGCTTCCTCTAGTTCACCCTCGGGACGTCCTCACATCTATAAATCTCAACTTCAAAGGCGATGACGTTGCAAGCACAATCAGCAGGAGGCTTAACACTGCATTAGCCAGAACTTACGAGGCACTCAAACTATTAATTCTGTATAAAATAACATATTCAATAACCCAATCAAAGGTCAAAAAGCACCCCTTTCATGTTACTGCCAAATGTGTTTATAAATTTACGTGTACCTGCCAAAGCAGCTACATTGGTCAAACAGAAAGGATGGGATATCTTAGATTTTTTGAGCATATTCAAAAAAAACCCTAGAACAAGAGAAATAACAAGTTTGAACAGTACAGTTACTAAACATCTCTTGGGTACAGGACATCAGGTCGATACCTTGCAACTTTTCAGGGTGATTATTAATTAAACAGCTAAGCTCCAGCCTTCAGGAGTTTGCTGAGGTCGATACTATCAGGCCTCAAAAATCTGATTTGTGTGTTCAAAAGATGTTTGCTAATCTTTCCTTGCCTTGGTGACAAATATCCCTTCATTGCATCCTAAAAAAATTATCTTTCAGTTCTTTCTTTCACTGGATTACATCATTACGTCTTTTTATTATGACTTTCTTCTAGATTAGTAGTCTTATTTTATTAATTGAGCTTTACTCATTTTATTCATATCTGCGTTTACTCTTCACAAAACCACTTGTTTCTAGCTCATTGAACTCTTGTTACAATCAACGTTGTAGAATGTTCTTTTACATAAGATATATGTTGATAGTATTTTATCCAGTCTAGTAAATTTATACACACCGTTGCCTACTTTTTACTAATGTGTCTTCAAAATAACTTCCAACTAAACTCTTCCATGTAAATCATAAGAACCCATTTTGTAATTATGATTTTTAAATACCACAGGTTGTAAGGGGCTGACGAGAACCAAACGAAATAAAGTGAATTCATGCTATTCTGCTCAAATCTTTGTTCTTTCTCTCTTCAAGAAATAAAAGTACTGGTTTAGCTCTTATACGAGACAGTTAGCAAGCATTACTATCAAGTTCCGAATTCAAACGAATTAAGTGTCTTATATCCTCTGGTAATAAGAGTACATAATCTTACTGAATTATTTATGTCTAAATCACTCATAAATTATATATTCCATGTGGATATATTTTAAGGTTAGATAGTTTCGATGGTAACATGGTTGTTTAGGTACTACTTATCTGTAGAACACTCTTGAGTCTGGAGCCTTAGACCGCACGGCCACTCCGACTTACTTATCTGTAGGGAAAATGTTAACTTGAGGTATGTAGCTTGTAAACCATATGTGGCATTTTAAATCAGCTAAATGGATTATTTATTTTTAGCCTAGTTAAGTATCACTCGACTACGTTAGGCATATAATAACCAGATTAGATTCGTACTTGTAATAGTGTTGACATTTAATTGGTAATAATTCAAACACAGAACACAATACATAGATATCATTAAAGCATATTTACCTAGTTGATTAGTACACATTTTATGCTGTCGAATAATTTAGAAGTAATTAAATCATTTTATTACTAAGGAAATAATAAGCTCTACTATTTTGATGGATTGATTGATTGAGAAAAACGTGTTTACAGCAACTAACCAATTTATGATGGCCAAAGTTATACTTAAATTCAGTTTGTATTGTTTATTTTAATCTTTCCATTGATGTTTAGGACTGCAATTGATCAGTCGCCTGTTGGCATATGTGTATACTGTACGGATTGCGTCAATATTGCCTTAAGTCACAAACATTATAAACAAAGATGGATAATGGCTAGTATTGTAGTCCAGGACACTTGTTTCATCCTATTTGGGACTCGTCATCTGGATGTACCTGCATCTCAGAGTTGATGTTCACTCTGGGACTCGAACCCAGTACCCTCGCTTCAAACGCCACCGCGTTATCCACTCGGCCACTGAGTCCTGATAGCCACTTGCTTGTGCAATACATCTTTGCTTACCATGCTTGTGAATTTAGGCTATATTGAGGCAATACGCACAATATGCACATATGTCAATTAGAGACTGACTAGTTGCAGTCCTAAACATCAATGGGAAGATTCAAACAAACAATACCAAGTGAATTTAAACTTCGCCTCATTGCACAATCAGGTGGCTATCAGGAATCAGTAGCTAAGTGAACAACACGATGGCGTTTGAGGCGGACGGTACTGGATTCGAGTCCCAGAGTGAAAATCAACTCTGCGATGCGGGTACATCCAACTGACGAGTCCCGAATAGGAAGAAACGTGCGTTCTAGATTTCCACTGCTAACCACTACCCATCTTTGCTTACAAAGTTATTAAGGAGATTAACCATAGTCTAAATATCCCCATTATCACTTATCTGTTTGTAATCCTCAACAATACAGATTTGAATCTTACAAGAAATATCAGTTATCCCATATACTACATATACACTTTACTGATGAATATCAACTAGCTCTGAACTATAGTTTATAACTTTACTATCAATAATGATAAATCATAATTTTTTCACAGTTGAAATCATGAGTCAATTGAAGCTAGACCACCATCGAAAACCTGGAAGTACTGGACTCATGATTTCAACTGTGAAAATACTAAAATTCTCCACAAAACCCCCTCTGATCTAAAATCATAATTTACATAGTTTGTTGGTAAACATTTTTTTATAATTTTATCTCACTACAATAAAATATATATATATTTCAATAGTCTACATTGTATGTATGTATGTTCAAAAAACACGGGTTCAATATTGAAGAACATAATAAGAGTAATCTATGTAAATAACTAGAACTATTGTGAAAAAAACAAACAAACAAACAAACAGATAAACAAATAAACAAACAAACAAAGAAATCAATATGTTTTTCTACAATTTTGTATGATTATTATTTTGTTTATTATTGTCAATGATAAATGTATATTGATTGATTGTCTCAATGAATAAATGGTATTCATCAATTGAGCATTATAAGGAAAATGGTAGTCTTATCTCTTTTCTAACACGCCTACACACCCACCCACCCCCTCTCTGTCTCTCTGTGTTTCTCCCTCACTTTTTTTTTAAATCGGAGAACTTTTTTTTTTTTAAAAAAAACATTACAATGTAAATATTTTTCTGATCAATAATAAACATGAAAAGGGATAGATGAAAACTAATTAAATTGAATAAATCAATCATATAAAGATTTTTATCCTCATATCATGTCAATTGAAGAATCGAAATGTTATCTTTCTTTGATAATTATATCCTTATATTCGAACACTCTTTCATGAAAAGGAAAAAAAAGGAAAGAAAGAGAAGGGTGGAAAAGAAACCATACAGTAACATGTACTTCACAGAGAAATAAAAATAAAAACTTTTAAGAAATCGAAAAATGAAAAAAAAAGAAGAAAAAAACGGATCATTGAGCTACTGAATAGATGAAAAGAAAATCAAAACTCCATCTTTGAGATTGAAAGAATAGAAACATATAGTATGTGGTTAGGTAATTGTTTTTGGAGAAAAACGAAACAAAACAAAACAAACAATTTCACTGTAAACAAATATTTTCTTTCTATTGGGTTACTAAAGGATAGATATGATGTTTATTTGAGAAGAATAAAAAAAGGTTAGTTAGTTAGTTAGTTGGTTAGTTAGGTAACATTATTCTCTAATGTCATACTTGATTTCTCTAAACAAAGGATACTGAATTCATGATGTGTGTATCATTTGAATATTACACATTAAGAGATAACATAAGTCTCCATGGCATAAAGTGAATGGATTGATTTTAAACAATCTTATTGAAGTAAAATTGAGCTGATTCTATTAAATAATGATGTAAATGTTTTAACTACTTTAAAAAGGTAAACAATTGATGAATAAATGAAAAAAGAAAAGAAATCTAAAGAGAATTCTGTGACCACCAAAAAATTGTTTTTTTTGGGGGGGGGAGAACAAGGTGTAGGTGGGAAAAGTATTAAGGAAATGAATTATAAACTGTTATTAGAATGAGATCTTTTGTTTTGTTGAAGAAAAAACGAGTGGGGGGTGATTAGGATAAAGAATGTTGTTTTATTCGACTTCATAGAATTATCATTATTACTTCAATTCACCGACTGTGGAAGGAACTTGAAATATAATAGAAAATGAAGGGGGATTAATTACTTTAATAATATAAATCAAATGAATTTAATAAAATGAAAAAAAAAGAAACATTTGTGGAAATGTATGATTGAATCAATATGTGATAGTTTGTAATTGTATTTACTTACTGTAGGAGGCTTATCAAGATTTTTGAATTTTATGGATTTACATCAAGGATGGGTCTTA
Source organism: Schistosoma mansoni (assembly GCF_000237925.1). NCBI lineage: Eukaryota > Metazoa > Platyhelminthes > Trematoda > Strigeidida > Schistosomatidae > Schistosoma > Schistosoma mansoni. The sequence continues at coordinate 22,933,704 of NC_031497.1, read as the reverse complement.
GTGAAATATAGGCCCATTATCTTTAGGTCTCGTGATATAACCTACGGAATTCAATGAATTCGATAATCTGCAATAATTAATGAATCATATGGCTAGTAGTGACTAGTTTCGAGATATAATTCAGGGAGTTTCAATAAGAATTAGTTACTAGTGGAGTTCGAACATGTCAGATTTGAGGCACTGACTTACCGACCAATGGTATTGGAAGATTGAAGTTAAACATGTATACCACTGGATACTAGCTCAGTTTTCTAAATGTTAGGCATTCACGGATAGATTCAAAAGCCCTGAATTTAATCTACAGAATCGATCGACGATTAGTCTCATATTACGACGAAGCAACTGTCTGGTACTTCCTGGTTGTATAAGTGCTAATAATTTCTGATGTAATCTATAAAATTATATCTACATTTAGCAGATTTTATCTATTTGAGGCTAAAGTTACAAGTTATTTTAAGAAAACTGATTTATACATTTAAATTTATCCCTGGTGAAATATTTGAAATATCCCTGTAACTCTAATGAGACTGATGAACTCATGATGAAAGATGACAACTAGAACGAATCCTGATTTTAAATGAATCTTTAAAAAACATTTATTAAATACTTTCAATGGATATTGAATATGTAATCAGAACACATTGAAAACAGAACTTTTTATTTCTTATCACCGTTTCATAAACTAATAACTTTAAAGGTTAAGTTATCGAAATTTACACAGATATGAATGAAATAATGAGTCAATTGAAGCTAGACCACCATGGAAAACCTGGAAACACTGGACGGCCGTTTCGTCCTACCATGGCACTACTTATCAATGCACATTCACGATCCCGCCTCGCGAGATTCGAACCCAGGACCTATCGGTCTCGCAAGCGAGCGCTTAACCACTAGACCACTGAGCCGGCTGGCATCCAACGGTGTTAATGTCCAGCTTCAACCAACCCACAAAATTGAGAAACCCATTCTGATAATGATTATATGCTCACTAGTGACTGGCTCCATGATGTATTTCCTGGAGTTCTAGTGAGAAGCAGTAACTAGTGGAGTTTAACCAGGTCTATTGTGAGATAGTAAGTCACTGAAGACAATGGTGAATGGTTGCTCAATTTCGTGGATTAGTTGAAGCTGGACATTAACGCCGTTGGAGGCCAGCTGGCTCAGTGGTTTAGTGGTTAAGCCCTCTGGCGCGAGACTGATAGGTGTTGCGTTCGAATCTCGCGAGGCAGTATCGTGGATGAGCACTGCTGAGGAGTCCCGTAATACGACGGAACGGCCGTCCAGTGCTTCTAAGTTTCCCATAATGGTCTAGCTTCAATTGACTCATGATTTCAACTATATAAAATTACTAAAATCTCCACAAAACCCCCTTCAGATATAAATGTTATGTAACTAAAAGAAAACATTTTCTCTCATAATATCTGAACTGATATCTTAATGTCAAGTTATGTTGTGAGGAAAACAACTTACTCCCTTTTTAAATAACAAAAATGAATCATTAAAATAGATAATAATGTACATTAAATAGTTAGAAATGACACTAAACATACCATCTGTAAATCGCCTAGCAATTAATTTTAATATTTCATCAATAAATATTACTGGTGCAGAAATTTTTATAACCATAAACCATTCTTCCAATGATAATGGAGTAATTTGAAAGACTTTCTATACATTTAAATAAATTAAACAAAGTTTAAATATAAGTACAATGCAAAATGAGATTACAATAATGAATTTGATTACTGAGTGGAAAATCATATCTAAATGGAATTGGACTTGTATATCAATATAACTGTGAGATTGGACAGTGGTGTGATTATTTAATTGTTTTTACTATTTTGTTTTATATAGTTGAGATCATGAGTCAATTAAAGCTAGACCGCCATCGAAAACCTGGAAGCACTACTTGACGGCCGTTTCGTCCTATTGTGGGACTCCTCATCAGTGCGCATCCACATAAGTCAGTAAGTCAGAAAATTATGGTACAAATCATGATATTGTTCATTCTAGTTGATGAAGAACTATAAGATGAAATGCACATTCTTAATTTTTTAAATCTTTTTATCCTACACACAAGAACTTGTTAAATACTTAGGCTACAGTACTATAATTATTTTGAAAGTATGAAGAAGATGAGGATGTTAAAGGTGTTATGGTGACTTCAGCTGGATGATTTGATAGTGCTTCAATTGACTCATGATCTCAACTATATCAAATTACTAAACTCTTCACAAAACCTCCTTCTGATATTTTGTTTTAATACAAAAAAACCCAACTATGATTAAGTACAGATTTTTCTCCAGTTAAGAGAAACAAAATGATTATGATGATTTAAATTCAAATATATCAACACCTGAACTAATGATAGAGAGATAAAATAGGTGGCTGCGCCTGCCATTTCACTTATCTTGGAAATCTGACTAGCTATAGTGGGTTAGTGTCTAGTAAAATTTTGGACACGGATTCAGAAACCTGGTCTAACTTCTGTCACTTTGTATCACCCGTGGTATAAAGGAGGTATCAATCTGGCAAATAAATATTGAGTATACTACTCAGTAGTTCGTACTGTTCTAAATAATAGTTATGAAACATGGACTTTAAAGATAGAACATATTTGTATGTTGCTAGCATTTGGTCAAAGATGCATTACTTGCATATGTTGGGACCATCGATTAAACAATCCTGAAGTTAGACTCAAGGCATTGAGTTGAGACGGTCAATCGGTTGATGAGGTAATGAATCCCCATTGATTGGGGATATTGGGACATGCGTTCTACATAATTAACTGTAAACCACCTCGATTCACTATATTTGTGAGAACCAGATGAGACCAAACCGTGACATAGCATCAGTTACAGACTATTGGGTTCAGTCATGTTGATAGGTGCAAGTTACCTGGTTGGTATCCTAGCTATTATCGTAACCACTCGTTGGAGACGATGAATGACATAACTCAAGGTTATTCACAATGTCTCGGATACATTCACTCTTTGTCTTCCCTTTGATCATGGGTTTTCAAATTATCTAGTACTTTCTATTTCGCGAAAGCATTCTTCCTTCTCGAATCATATTTTCTATGCCTAATATTTTATACTACTACTAATACTACTGATAATAATACTGCATCTACTACACTGATACTAATGTTCTCATCTTATTGAGCTAATGCGGTGTGAAAACTAGAAACGAAGCACATATGTGTAAGGTTCTATGTTGTTTACAATCAATTGACTGACATTAAAAAATAGTCAACTGTCAAAATGAATATATTTATATCTGTTAACTAATTTCAGTAGATCTTGATATACATGATCTTACAAGTATCGTTTTAAACAAACGAACATACAAAACAGTTCATGTACAGAATGGATTACAATAAAACTAAATGATATTCTAGCTTTCGTTTTAAGTCAAATTCATTCTAAGACTTATTTTGTGGTGTATGTTACTTATGTTGACAGATATCAGTAGTATGTAGGGTTTCCTTCTGACAATCTCCAACCGACTAACATTTTACTCTACTCTGAGGCTAAGGGTCTAAGGTTTTGTTTATTATGGGTTAATGAGTTCACGTTGTCTTATTGTTCTAAGTTAAAATGCCTAGTGCACTTCGATTTTTAATATTTCTCCACTGTGAGATAGAAACCAATTTCACAATGTATTCTGTTATAATCTGATAAATCACAATAAAATAAACATTGAACAGAACTTAAACAAATGAAACATATTTAACTTACTGAGAGAAATTCAACTTCTAAAATCAAGAAATGCAATGACATACTAACAATCATAGCCAATACAAGCCATATATTTACCCATGGAGGCATAGCAACCAGTGATTGATTCTCTGAAAGACTGTTCGAAAAAAAAAGTACATCAAACAATGACATTTTAATAGGGAAAAGTAACAAAATCATCAGCAATTCGTGTAAGTAACAACACCACTGAACAGTAGAAATACATTTAAAAGAAAGGAGAAAAATGTCTGCGAATATGCTTAAATACAATTCACTTAGTTGATAAAATTTTGTAATCCTACTGATAGCCGCCATCCATCCCTGGTTATAATGCTAGTGACTTCAGGTAATATCGAGGCAATCTGTACAGGATGTACATATGCCAATAAGAGACTGATCAATTGCAGTCTTAAACATTAGTAAACTTCCTGACAGTTAAAAGATTTTTCTCATACGAATTTCGATGAAAGTAATGAAATATCAATCTTATGCTCTGTAATTCATCAAATGTTTGATTAGGCTATCTGGTCAATATAAGGATATATAGAAATAAATAAAAGCTGTTGATGGGGTGTTACGTATGCGACAGACATCTTTTCCTCTAAAGTTAGTATCTTTGTACATCTAAATTAGTTTACTAATAAAGGTTATCAAAGACTGACTATTCAGTAATTAAATTAAGTAGTATATGGCAATATTACACAAACATGCTCAGATCATTTACCAGTTACTGATTACGTAAACATATATAGTAAAACCGAATGAAGGGAATAATCATTGGCTTTAATAGCCTTCTTACTATTATGAAGAGGAATTCATCAAGGGATCAGTTTCAATGGTAGTAAACACTCAGATCATTTTAGTTTGTTTACTTGCGTGTAGTAACATACATACTAACTATTACCAAGTTTTAACACTGATTCAAATCATTAAAATAATCTAATATTCCAAGCTAATGTTTTAGCTTCCAAATATTATGTCGGAGGATATCACGAGCAGAATAAGAATAACTAAGGGTTGAACAAATATTTTCTATCATCTATTTTTTTTACATCACTTCAGTCAGGTTTTTGAATACATAGTTTTTAGTACTTCTGTTGATAGCTCAACTAACGAAGTATTTTGACATAGTTACTAACTAATAGAATAGGACACACATTGAGGAAGTCGCACAACTGCATCACAAGACAAGTCCTCACATGGATTCCTCAAGGCCAAAGGAAAAGAGGGAGATCAAAGAACACATTACGCCGAGAAATGGAGACAGAAATGAGAAGAATGAAGAAAAATTGGATAGAACTAGAAAGGAAGGCTGAGGACAAAGTGGGTTGGAAAATGCTGGTCGGCGGCCTATGCTCGATTGGGAGTAACAGGCAAAAGTAAGTAAGTAAGTACTAACTAATAACAATCAAATATACGTTGTAATGTTCAGTCAAATGAATTGCCATCATGAAGAAGTTCTTTTCTGTTTTTTTTTAAATATCCGTTAACACTTATTCAATTATGATTTAAAAAATGAGTACTTTTTGAATGTTTTATCAAACAAGAAACTATACAAATGAGATATTTCTCATTTGAATATGAATAAATATCTTCATTTTGGTGAAATAACTAGATATTTAGGACTGCAATTGATCAGTCTCTTAGGAAGGTACAAGTAAACAATACCAAGTGAATATAACTTCACCCCATTGCACAAGTTGGTGGCTATCAGCAGTCGGTAGCTAAGTGGATAACATGATGGCGTTTTGAAGCGAACAGTCCTGTGTTTGAGTTCTAGAGTGAACATCAACTCTGAGATGCAGGTACATCCAACTGACAAATCCCAAATAGGACGAAACGCACGTCCTGGATTCCACCATCTTTACTTAAATCGATGTTCATTAGTTTTATCTATTTAAAGATTACTTATTAACCTATGATGCAAAAAATATATGACATTTTCTTTATCTTTGAATGAATGAATAACTAGTCGAAGTTTTAGTTATATATGTATATACATACATATATATCATAGATACTAGATAGTTAGTAACATAATCCAATCAAGGAAATGATAATTGTCAACAATGATCAAATGATTGTTTAACATTTATCTATACTTAAATGCTATTCATCATATGTCACAAATAATTAGTTGATTATAGGTTATTTCTGAAAGTAACTTTTAAGGTTAGTAGATATGCTGTTGTTGTTATATGGTTTTCCCAAATTCACTCTATTTTCTAGTTTATAAAGTTAGTTAGTATCCATAGTGAAAGTTTAAAAATGACTTATTAGGGATCATAACTAATATGAAGTGAAATCAATGTTTATAAAATATAAAAAAATTATTTACTTTTTATTAAAACACCTTTTAAAAACACTTACTAGTTGTTTGAAATCACCAGCCTAGCTTTTCGGAGAAGGTCGGAAAGTTTTGTGTAAAACTCATCTTTTACATTATCTGAGCTGTAGTCAGTGGGAGAGTAGGCAGAGACGACGAAGAAGCAACGACAAGGGTACCTACCTTTCCTAATCCTTACTGTTCCGTTTAGTCAGACAGCACACAAATGACTGTCTACTGGGATCCAGTCTAAGAGAGCTAGTTCTGCCCTAGGACTCAATGTTATATCTACGCCAGCGAGGCCACGGGAAGCAGCATCAGGGCTTCCAGATACACGAAGCATGAATCGAGTTAGTTTTTTATTATGACATGGTGAGGTCAAATGAATGACGCTACTCGGATCTTGTATGCGCGTTTCGGAGACGCAGCACACATAGATTGTGCGCGATTTTAAAGTCTTAGCCAAAGAAGGCTGCTGTCCTATTTGGCACAATGTTCGGACGTTAAACGTTCCTACATGTAGTTTAGAGCGTGGCTTCAGGAGACCAGGAATAACGTTCCGCATACTCGAATCGTTTGCCCTAGCGGTGCGAGGTGATAAAGGGACATGAGAAGGTTTAGTCGTGGAGATAAGAGAGGTATTAAGAGGTGTAGGAAGGATTTGATTGTGACCAACTTGGTCTCGTGTGCTGTTACGGTTATGAGCATCGCTGCAGACACTGGTTGTCTGAGGGAAACACCTTACTGTTGTCACACCCCTCTACAGTCAGCAGTACGACTTCGCCCTCAGACCTTAAATTACTGCTTTTAGTCTTACCGTTCTCAAATCGACCTGTCTGACATGGTAGAACCTACAGGAACATATGTTCCAACGAATATAGCTCAGTTGGGTCATCACAATAGGCAAGCCCGACCACCACATCAAGGTAGCAGCTACGGTAAATGGTATTTTTATATTAATCTAATTGTAAACTTTCTTTTAAATTACTAACTACTAATATTTCTTTTACTATTCATGGACTGAAGTGAACTGATTTAGTACCTGTTACTTAGTTTTATGCCACAAATAGTCTAGATAGGTGAAGGTTTTTATTTATTATTTGTTGTGGTTTTTCACTTGATGTAAGCTTTGAGTTATGATATACACAGAGTAAATCGGCTAGTTTTTCTCATGACCAGATTAGGGAGGTTCCAAAGACTCAGGAAGATTTTTAGGTCAATTAGAATCATCATACTTGGTGAGCAAGTTCTTAAAGCAAAGATCACTAGTACTATTTGGCTTAAAGCAGACTGATCATTAGTAAACTCAATAAAATCAGTGTTCCTAAATTCTTAGAGTAAAAATATAAAAGGTGAATCCATATCAAACTATTTTGCTCACAATGACTAACGGACACCTTTATATCCCAATTTTAGAGGAAATTTATACTGTTAATACTTCAATCTTCTTTCATGCCTCCACCAATTTGTCTCCTTAAGTTCTACCTGATTTCAGAAAACTTCTTGAAAATCAGATTTTAAAATTACATTGGTAATTGCAGTTTGAAATTGTAGGATTATAATAATAGTAGGAAATAATGGTATTCTTTGAAATGTATGTCAAAATATAGAAGTACCAGAAAAGTAGCAAACATATACATATATTTTCATAGTTGAAAGCGTGAGTCGATTAAAGCTAGACCACCATCGAAAACCTAGAAGCACTGGAAGGCCGTTTCGTCCTATTATGGGACTCCTCAGCAGTGCGTATCCACGATCTCGCCTCGCGAGATTCGAACCCAGGAACTGCGCAGGACGGAACGGGCTTCCAGTGCTTCCAGGTTTTCGATGGTAGTCTAGCTTCAATTAACTCACGCTTTCAACTATGAAAATACTAAATCTCCACAAAACCCCTTCTGGTAACATACATATATCCTTTTAAAGTAGATCAAAATGTTACAATATATCAGCATGCGCAAATAACACAATAAACTTAATGAAATAACGCTGTGGATTACTGAGTAGGCCGCCACTATGAATTTCTTTGTAAATAAATGTATGTTCAAATGTGTGTATATTATGTTTAAGAAGCTTCTTTGAAATAAAATACCTACTTGTTCAGCCGAGCAAAGGGGCTTCCATATTTTAATCTAATTAAAGAATCTTAGTGGCAGCCTACTACAGTAATTAATAAGGGCTCCACGGTGAATGCATTATACGCCAAACATACACGTACTTATTCTATTAATATGTTTTCACAGTGTCTAGAATTAAGTGTTGTATAATCATATTTTCTTAAACATTTATGGAGATGAACCACAATGTCCTGGTAAGGAATTAGGTTATTATTAATAATTGCATTATCACCCTAGGAGCCCCTTTGTTCAGCATGAAATAGTAGGCAATTGTTTTAAAATAACAAGGGATAAAACGTTGGGTTACACCGCATGCAAAAATTCATAGAAATAAAATGGTTTGTTTTTTGTGATAAGTTTGTTTCACTGATTGAATGGAGTTTATAGATGAATATGTGATTTTGATTGATTGTGTAGTAAAATGTCTATGGAAATGTGTGTATATACGTGGACGGCCTACTCACCTGTTCATAGCGTTTAACATTTCAATAAGAACCAGAACAGATAAAGCCATTGTCATAGGCTTTGGATGACTGAAAATAGAACAGTCTACACCTTCAAAACGAGATTCCTGAGCTAGACACTGTGACTGATGAGTCTATGTTTAGGAGAAAATAAAGAATTAAAAAAAAATAAAATAAATTCATCAGTTTTTATCATAAAATGCAACATAAAAAAGGTACCTGTTCAAGGCGTTAAACATTTCAATGAGCACTAGAACAGATAATGCCATAGTCATTGGTTTGGGATTTTCAAATATATGACAGTCGATTCCATGGAAGTTATCCTTTTCAGCCAAACACTGCATATGATGAGTCTATGAATGAAATGATAATCAGTAAAATGAAAAGGGAAAAAAATTGTTTTTGAGATATAAGTAAGAAGATTTCCAGATTATGAAATAAGAGATCAACTATGTATTTTGGATTTCTTTGTGCTGATTATGCTCACTGATTCGACTGAAAGATATTCATGTATTAAAAAGCACTCATTTTGTAAAGTTTAGTCAAAACATTGACTAGAAGCATGTCAATATGATCATTTGAAAACTCATCAAAATAGATGTAATGAACCTGAAATATTATTTGCCGATAGAGAGGTAGATGAAGTCGATAGATAACTTATTACTTATTTAGTTCTATCTTTTAGAAATATTCGGAACATTAAGGTCTTCTGTAAATAAATAAATCTATTTTCAAAGATGGATAGTGGCTAGCAGTGGAATCCAGGAAGCGCGTTTCATCCTATTTGGGACTCGTCAGCTGGATGTACATGCATCTCAGAGTTGATGTTCACTCTGGGACTCGAACCCAATACCTTTCACTTCAAACGCCATCGT